>NW_005871266.1:1594700-1663482 GCF_000147115.1 Myotis lucifugus | reverse complement strand
GCTCGCTGAGCAAGGGCAGGAGGGCCTCGGCTATGTCACAGTGCAAGCAGAGCCCCAGCGCACCGGGGAGAGCAGCGCAGTGCCTGGCAGGGAGGACGGCGCTCTGGTGGCCCTCAGGCGGGGCACCTGCTCAGCACACGGGGGGCACAGGGCTCTGCAAGGACAGGCCTGTCCCCACTGTAACCACAAACCCACACCCCCCTCTGCTAGGCGCCTACTCACCGGGGTCTGTCTCAGATAGACAGGAACGAACCCTGCCCGTTTCCAGAACCTGCAAAGACGCAAAGGGAGCAGGTCACTGTGTGCCCTCTGGGAGCAGCTGGCAGACCAAGCTGGGAAGGGCCAGGAGGGCAGGGAGTCGATGCACATTGGACCAACACCCAGGCGCACAGCCCACAGAACCCTCATTCTCAGATACCAAGGCTGGGGTGGGGTGGGGGTGGGGTTGGGGGGACGAGACAGGCAAACCCTTACTTGAGGAGCCTGGGGGTCAAGCCATAGGACACACCCAGGTAATCCAGGCGCTCTGCAGGCCTCTCATTCAGTTTGAGGAGCAAGGGAGGCAGGTCCTTCCGGGGAGTGACGACCTCTTCCAACAAGCTGACGGCCTGGAGGAGGCAGGGGAGCCGCCCACCGGCCGAGGGGAGCAAGGTCAGTGACCTCCCCGAGCCTGCACTCCGGGCTCTAGACGGAGCAGAAACAGCACGACAGGCTGCCTGGCTTGTTCCCAAGGTTCTCAAAATAGAGGAGCACCAGTGAGCCCAGGGCTCATCCCGAGTTCACCGACCCCCGTAAGCGTGAACTGCTCAGCATGCAGAAGAGCCACGCGGCCTAGACACGCCAGCAGGTTCACAGACAGACAAGGTAGGTCCCGGAGGTGGGGCTGAAGGTCCAGGCCTGTCACTGGGAAGTGACACACCTCTGAGCCTGACCATAAATATAACCCCTGCCCCACACCCCCAACGGGCACATGTGAAATTCCAACGCGTGTGTGCAGAAAGCGTTCCAGCTCCGGGTTAATCACGCTCACCAAGAAGGGCAGATTCCGAGGCCGGGCTAGGACTGAGACCCGGGAGGGGTGGTTTGAAGCTGAACCTGCATCAGCATCACCTGGGAGCTTGTTAAGACCACGTTATGGGGCCTCGCCCGAGCGTCTGACTCAGGAGGTCTGGGCAGGACTCTACAACTTGCATTTTTAACAAGTTTCCAGCTGATGCTAATGGTGCTGATCTGAAGATCTCAACCGTTAGGCTCAAGCAAGCAGCAGCTCCTCCACAGCTCTGTGCCTGCTCCACGCACAGGCCCAGGCCACTCACTAGCCTCGATGGTGCTCCTGCAGACCCGGAAGGCCTCCAGGAACCAGCTCAGCCCAGAGCTGCTTACCTCGCTGCTGACGGTGTGAATTTCTTGCGCCGTCTCAACGACCTTCTCCTCCAGACAAGGGAATCTGCCTTCGTAGTACATCTGCAGCAGCTGCAGAGCTCGGCTGCCATAGCCCATCTGTGAGCAAGCACGGAGGGAAACAGACAAGGAAGAGAGGTTCTATTTCGGACCCCGCAGACCACTGGTTAGCGACCGTTGGCCTAAGCCCATCAAGAACAGCCCATTAGCCATCTGAGCGTGAGGAAGGCCGGCTGGGATTTCTGGCCCACAGATCAGCCCAAACCTGATGTCTCTCTAGCTAACTCCTCAGTGGGGATTTCTAAGAGACGGGAGGTGATTACAAAAAGATCTGGTTCTCAGGTCCCCTGTCCTCACAACAAAGGAAAAGCGAGCACATACAACCATCCTGTCCGCCCCCAGCCCCAGCCGACACACCCCACAGCACTGGACTGCGTGCCCTGGACCAGCTTCCCATTCACACAGCCACGTACGCCTGCCCTAACGAGCCCGCAGCACAGCTGCCGAGAGGAGGGAGGACACGTTACCCCTTGATAATCCGGGTGAACAGCAATGCGAACCACCCTTCCACCGGAAAGGCCACCGAAGTCTGGATCTTGGAACTGTGTGGGAGACACAAGCCAGCAACTTAGCGACACAACACGCCCTCGGACAGGGCCGGCTTCGCTCACACCGACGGGCGAGGGGAAGCGCATCACCTGTTCGGACACTGTCCAGGGAATCAGGTCTCCCGAAGCCTTCTTGCCTCGAGACAGGCTGTTCAAGATGGACTGGCGAGAAATCTCTCCCTCTAGGCACACCTGCGGGGGAAGCAGGGCAGTGCAGACAGGAAGTCCAGCCCCCGGCCCACAGTCCACTCACAGAACAGCATCAGCGTCCGCTGGTCTGGCCAGGCCAGCTGTTTCCACTCCAGGTCAGGCTTGACCCTGTAACTGGCTCATCCACTTCCAATGAAAGCTTCATCACTACACCCGTGGGTGCCTGACACTCACTAACCAGAGTACTGACATCTTCCTGGTGTGTGTGTGTACACACCCACCAAGACAGCTCACGCAGCTCTGCACAGAGAGTGCAAGTTCCCCGTGACTCGGGTATCTACCAGGAGGACGGTCACACACAACATGGTACGTGCATATAATGAAATACAATGCAGCCTTTTAAAAGTCTACAAATTATAGATATTTGACACGCTGCAAGAAAAAAAAGGCAGATTACCAAGCACTGTGATCCCATGTTTATGAAAAGGAAAAACGATATAGAAACGCATAAACACATGCCAGGCATATAGAAACGCATAAACACATGCCAGGCATTCAGAACCGTTTTTCCCAATCTGCCTTCTAATTTTATAAGCGCCATGTACTGCTTTGTACTGAAGGAGGAACACAAACAAGTTCTGTCCTAGGAGGAGCCAGTGCCAACTGTCACCAGCCCATGAACCGCAGGGCCTTGGCTCTGTCCATGGTGCTTTCTTTCGATGCACCCTCATCGCTTGCCTCGATGCACCCAGCAAGCAACAGCTCCCACCGCGGTTACTGAGCCACTAACCCTCGACACCTAAGCGCTTCCCAAATTCCATGCCCCCAGGACGCCTCCGCTCTGTACCTGGATGACGGCCAGCACCTCAGGAAGGGCGTTCTGGGTAGGGGGCACCGGGGGCAGGAGGCAGAAGAGATGGTGAGCAGGCGCATCGGAGAGCATCTGGAGATCGTTGGGGGAGTTCTGTGGGCAAAACACGGGTCAGGGAGAACCGCTCCTCTGCGTGTCCTTCACTCGGGGGGTCAACGACCTTCCCCAAGCCAGTGACCGGCCAGACCCAGCACCGTGCCCTCCGCGTGTCTTGGGCAGCCAGCCCGAGACCCTTCGAAATGGCCCGAGTGGGACTCAGCCTCCAGTGTCTGCTGTCACCTTCCACGAGCGCTGAGGCTGCAAGGGGGGCGAAGAACTGCCTAGTTGGCACTGTCTGTTTCTCAGATGGGAAGGGAACTTCCTCCTGAGAGAGCCTGTCACCACTTCTAATACCAACTCTTCAGCCTTCCATGAAAGGGGGTTCATAGAAATGACACCTAGACCCTCAAAACACTTCCTTTCCAACGTGCCCTTTAGTTTGTATGGCATTCAAATATCCCGACTTCTCACTCACTGCTCCTTAAAAAGAGCCCAGAGGTACACAAGACTGGTCTCGGGTCAAACAGCACCAGCAGGTTCCAAGTGCTGTCACCTGAGCCTGTCAGCTGAGCAGATGGGCAAGAAACAGAAGCCCCTTCTGGAAAGGGCAATGCTTCCCACCTCCCCAGTTCAACAACAGTGGGCGATGCCGCCCTCCAGCAAGGTCGCCGGCCCTTGCCAAGGTCAGGACAGTGAAGTCGGGTGGAATGGTCACCTGAGCACTCCACTGGTAACAGAAGACGTGAAAAGCCAGGGGAGAGGGGACTGTCGGGGCTGAAGTTCGCCCGGGGGCGGCTGCAGCTACCTTGTAGTGAGAAGCCACGTAGAGGGCCATGAGCCGCTGCAGGAACACCTCGGAGGCCTTGTGGTAGCAGAAGAGGGTGTCTCTGTTCACATAGTAGCTGGCACTGGAGTTAAGCAACCAAAACAAAGCAGAGAGAGCCCCAAACCGGACATCCCACTTCCGAGGGTCACCTGGGAAGAGGAACCCCGTGTCCTGAGCAGAAACACGTTAGGGAAGGAAAGCAGGAAACAGAGTTCCCTAGAGCAGCAGCCCACGAAACGAAGGGCCGAAACCCGTGTGGTTCTTTCATCGCCCCTCCCCTTTGCAGGGCAAAGGGCCCCCGGAGGATACAGCTCGCAGGCTTCCGGCAGGGGGCAGCCCGACACGATCCGAGTGATGTTGAGGCAGTCCAGGCACAGCAGGTCGTTCAGCCACTTCTCCACCGCGTCCCCAGGGGCGTATCGGATCGACTCCTGCAGGGAAACCTCATGCAGCGTTCTCGCTGCTCCACAATTATTAAATACACTTTGTCTAAAAGATCGGGGCAAATGTTCTACTTTATCATTGTCACAGCACGCCCACGCAAATATGGCTGGAGAATGTGAACTGAGTGGTTTTAAGCTTTTCTGGCGGATGTGCAGCTTTGCCATGCACAGTCCCAAAGGCGCTACACAGTCCCAAAGGCTCGCCCCGAGATGGGGACAAACACGGGCCCAGCCACCAGAAGGCCCGTGAGGCTCCCATCTGGTCACTGCTGGCCACGCTATGGAGAAAAGCACCTCCAGCCTTGGGGAGTGAACCTGATTGTGGGAGGGTTTGGCACCACCCATGACGTCACGAGTGGAAGGGCCCAGTGAGAATGAAAAGGACTTGCTGTGCGCTGGCTGCAGGGCATTCGAGCTGCAGGTACCTGAGGCCAGCCTGGCCGTGGTTGTGGTCTTGTTCTCAGCCGTGGTGCTGATCTGGCTCTGGGCACTCTGCTGCCGGAGCTGCTGGATTAGCTTGAGGGACAGTGACCGACCAGTGCCCTCGTAGCTAGAAGCAAAAGCAAAGGCCATCAGGCACAAGGTCCCAAATCCATTCTCCAGGGGGGGAACAAGAACCACTTTCCTCATCCTGCAGAAACAGCAGACTCCTGCTCCCCAAGGACGGCCCTGCTCACCTCTGAACTTCCCGGACAGCACAGGGCAGCCAGGGAGGCAGGTGGCACAGCGGCTCCAGTCCTGGCACATCTACTTAGTACTCTGGGCAAGGAACTCAACCTCTGTTAGCCTCGTCCTCACAGGAGGACTATGCTACACACCGCACAGGACGGTGCTAGGGATTAAATAAGGACTGGAAAAGCTATGTGAGTAAAGCCTTTAGCATAATGAAACCAAAAGACTGTTAAATGGTCAATTACTCAGAGCTGCTGTTAGAAGTAACAGCTTGAAGGAACAAACAGAGAACATCCAGTTTGGAAAATCAAGATTAAACAAACCCACTACCCAAGTAATTATTCTAATTACTACTTTTACTTAAAAGGTGACATAAAACAACTTGAAGAAAATTGGGGGTGGGGGGAGAAATCATCTATAAACTGATCACAAAACCAGCACGTTTCAATCCTATTTCCTCCTTGCCTTTCGTCGCAAGCACAAGTGACCACAGAGTACAGACTGCTCAGCAGGCTTTCTTTCTTATTATTACATTTTGTAGTACTCGTTATTATAATGCTTAGTACTGTGTATATACACACACTTCCTCTTACTCAAATACTACTTTTAAAGAATGATCAAGAAATTGGAATTGTGAAGTATTTTTTCACCCTCTCCACTCCACATAGCAAAACTTTCTTAAAAGAATTCCATTTACTAAAAACAAAAACAAGAATAAACACAACAAAACTAAAAACTTTTGTGCTTCAAAGGACAGTATAAAGAAAGTGACACACAAAAACAACAAACCCAGAATGGGAGAAAAATTCTGTCAATCATATATCTGATGAGGGACTTGTGTCTAGAATATATAAGAAACCCTTACAACTAATTAAAAAACACAGAATTAGAAATGAGCAGAGGACCTGAATAGCTATTTCTTCCAAGATATCCAATGGCCAATCAGCGCCTAAGCCGCCCCACATCGCCAGCCACAGAAACGCACTGAAGACCCTATGGGCACCTCTTCGCACTAGGTGGCTGTAATAAAAAGGACGTAGGAGAGATGCTGGCTAGGATACGGACAAACTGGGACCTTCATACGCTGCTGGTGAGCGTGTAAAATGGTGCAGCTGCTTTGGAAAACAGTCTGGCAGTTCCTCAAATGGTTAAACAAAGTTACCATTTTACTCAGTCACTCCACCCCTGAGGTAGATGCCCAGGAAAACTGAGAACATGTCCACACAAAAACCTGTACAGCAACGCTCAGAGCAGCATTAGTCCCCACAGCCAAACGACAGAAACCGCCCGAGTGTCCATCAAAACAGAATGTTTATAAACACACAATGGAATATGATTTGGCCATAAAAAGGAATGAAATACTGATACAAACTACAGGATGAACCTTAAAAGCATTACGCTAAGTGAGGGAAGCCAGTAACAAAAGACCACAGATTGTAGGATGCCATTTATAAGCCATGTCCAGCACAGGCAAATCTACAGAGACAGAAAGTGGATTCGTGGTTCCCTAGGGCTGGGGGAGGGGAGGGAGGGTTGGAGGTTGACAGCTATAGGGCATGGGGTTTCTTTCGGGGCTAATGAAAATATTCTAACTCTGACTGGTAATGATTGCACAACTCTGTGAATAAACTAAAAAACAACTGAATTATACACTTTAAATGGGTAAATTGTGTGGTATGTTAATTATATCTCAACAAAGCTGCTATCAAAAAAAGTAAAGTCCACTTTATTTAAATATTTTCAGTGTCAGTAAAGCAGTCACAATAATAAATCTATAATAAAATTATCTTTGCAAGATGTGGCTGACATATCAAAATATTTCCAATATTAAAGTTATGTATTTACTGACCTGGAAAATTTCAGTTATGGAAAAAAGCAAATTAAAAACAACATGTAAACTATGTTTACGTTCTTGTTCAAACGCAAAGGTAAAATAAATGCACAGAAAATGTACACCGACATTCTAACAGACGCTATCTCTAGATGACCAGGTCACTGGCGATTTTTCTTGTTGCCTCCGTTTTCCCTAAATTTTCTATAGCAAACATGAACTAAGTATTTCAAAATTTAAAAAAAATCTCCCGAGCCATTATAAGCCCGCTGGCTTATGCTAATTGTAGCTACTTTAACACCACGTTGTGCTATGACTCTAAGCTATAAGACATTGGTGTCGCCATCCATATACTAAAAACCTGATCAGGCCTAGAGACAGGAGGAGACACTCGCACCCGAGTTCTTCAGGCGTGTGCGGCCCCTTTCATGTCAGACCAGAGTGAGCTACTGTGGATTACTAAGAGGTCAGCTCCCATTCGCAGGAATCCTAGGAGACTGAAGCAGCCCCAAAGACTCTGGCGTCGGGAACAGACTTACCCACCCGGTCACATTCATTACGGGCCACTGCAAGAACCTACAACAAGAGCGATGGCTGCACCCCAAGGTGCCTTACCCGTTGATGGTGGATGCCATGAAAACAAGGTAGGGGCCCAGGAGGCTTTTCACCAGGGGGAGGGGGATAGCGGCAGCTTCATCAATCACAACAAGTTCAGCCTGGCCCAGTTTCACGGCGTCTGCGGGATGTATATACTGGGGAAAAGACACGTTTGTATCATTAGCCTGGCCACCTCGTGTCGCAGCGGTGGTCCCTGGTGAGGCATCATGAAGGCCTCTCTTTCCTCTCTCCCCCTTCCCACTCCTTTCTTTCGTTTCTCATTCCCTCGTTTCCTTGGCCAGGCAAAAATGTACTGGGCTTGGAATCAGACACCCGGGTTCAAACAGTTCAACGCCCAATTGTGTGACCCCAGACAGGCTACTTACTCCGACAGCCTGATTCCTCCCCTGCAAAATGGATACCTAGCTGCTGGCTGCTGGAGAGGAAGATCAGGTAAATCTGTGCGAGTCCCTGCCCGGTGCCTGGCCTAGTGTGGTAGGTGGTGCCTCCCTTTCCTGTCTCTTCTGTCTTCTCATGCCTCCCCCAAGCCTCTCTCTGGTCAATAAGCCAGAGGCACAGCTCGGCCCTAGCGGTGGCCAATGGGAGGATGTTGATTTCTCAAGCACCCACTATGTGCTGGGTACCGTGCACCAGGCTGATACCATCATCATAAAGGCCACGTCTCCTTGCACTAACGGGATACTTCTAAGACTTATCCCCGTCTTAACACACACACACACCCATTCACACGTTTATTTATATTATTAGCTTGGCCACCTAATGCCACAAACTTGCCATAAGCTTGACATCCTTCCTTCAGTCTTATCAGGGCTTCCTGCTATTTTTAGTTTGCAAACAGGCATGACGAGAGAACCTGCATAACCAATTAACATAAACAAAGGCAGTCGGCAGCACTGGCGATCAAGGCAATGCTGAAGGCAACAGAGATCCCATTCCACACGCAAAGGTAAACTTAAACAGCTTTAACACCCAGTGTTTGTGAGGACTTGGGGAAACAAAAACTAAAAAAAAAAAATCCTGGTGCCCCAGCTGGTTTGGCTCAGTGGATAGAGCATTGGCTTGCAGACTAAAGGGTCCAGGGTTCGATTCCCATCAAGGGCACATGCCCAGGTTGCAGGCTCGATCCCCGGTGGGGGGCGTGCAGGAGGCAGCCGATCAATGATTCTCTCTCATCATTGATGTTTCTAACTCTCCCTTCCCTTCCTCTCTGAAATCAATAAAAAAATATTTTTTAAAAAAGCCTGGTGTGAAGGTAAATTTAAAGAAGAATTTGGCAAAATCCAAGAAAGCTGGAAAGCTACATATCCCCTAAAACCTAACAATTCCACTTCTAGAAACATAAATAAACTGCAGTGTATACACACAGTGCTTAACATCAACCAGACCTACAAGCTTCAATCTGGACAAATCTTAAAAACAAATGTTGAGTAAAAAAAGGCAAGCTGAAAAAGGACAAGTATAGCATGTTACCATTTATGGATACATAATTATGTAGTAAAGTATAAACACATGAATTGAAAGGAAACACACCAATCTCAGAATAGAGTCACTAAGGGGCGAGACAGAAGGGAATGGGAGGGGGAGGGGTACAAGAGGGACATCAACTATGTCTGTGATGTTTTAGATCTTTAAAACAAAAATATAAATGGCTTTTAAAATATGAAACAAACACAGCAAACAGGAAAACGTCAACATTTCTTAAGCCGGATTGCCGGGCATCTGAGTCTTATGTTGGTCTCCGTGTTTTTCTGTGTGTCTGAGGTATTTCATTACAAGTAACATTCGGTAACTGCTTGGCTCCAAGTTGACAAGTTGACGGGTCAGGGAGGCAGTGACCCCACTCATTTCTAATAGCAGGATACACATCGCCAACAGGCCCCATGTCTTGGATTCTTAAAGGCAGAAAGCAATCCCCTAGAGGAGGCTTAGCAGACTTTAATCTAATATTCTTTGTGGGTTGGTTTTTTGTTTTTTGGTGTGTTTTTTTGGTTTGGTTTTGTTTTTCCCCAATTTCCAGCACAAAGGAGGAGGCCTCACAGGGATGTAAATGGAGCCTCACCAATTCTGTGTTTAAACTCCAGTCTGGAGACAGAGGTCTCTGCTAACGCAAGAGGGTCTGTGATTAAAAATCCAAGGACCGACAAGGGCTGAGCCAGGGCATTTCAGGGAGAGGTTTTCCTTCTTTGGTTTGTGTGTTTTTCTTCAGTTTTAACAGGGCTCTGCATTTTCATTGCCTGCAGCCCATCCTCCACCCCAACATCAGTCTTTCCTCCTCTCAGCTGAGGGAATCAGGCAAAATGGGAAGAAATGTACAGAATGAGAGATTCTAGAAAGAGACCTTCTAAGAAAAAATAAAGATCCTTAGGTAAAAGGCAGAAACACTTAACATCATTTATAATCTGGACTCTGATAAAAAGGCATGCCAGCCAGCTGGTCTGGCTCAGTGGATTGAGCATTGGCCCAAGGGCATATGCCTGCGTTGCGGGCTCGATCCCCAGTAGGGGACGTGCAGGAGGCAGCCAATCAATGATTCTCTCTCATCATTGATGTTTCTATCTCTCCCTTCCTCTCTAAAATCAATAAAATATATTTTTTTAAAAAAGCATGCCTCCTTCACGGGCATAGCTCCCTAACAGGCATAAACTGCCAAGTTTGCCTGCCTGCTTCCCACCCACCCAACCCCAGCGATAACCAAAGAGCCTCCTCCACCAGGGGCCTGTGGGCCTCCATCCCTTCCAAGCCAGTCACACTGATGCTTCTCTACGATTTAACAAAACTGCGGCCTCCGGACAAGTGCCGACCATTCAGGCTTGCGAAGCCCGGAGATTTATAGAGCTTTCAGTGAAGCAGTTTAAAAGGGAAAATAGGCCACTCACTAAGACTCAGAGTCCATTTTTGCAAAGTTCTTTTTCTTTGAAATGGTGAGGTTGCTGTTCTAGCTACTGATGCACCATTTCAAAATCTGCTGTAACGAAGCAAAATCAGAACTGTTGTCAGAACAACTGTACTTCTTTCAGCAGATCAGCATCTCCATCCCACTCACTCAATTTTCATGGGTCAAACTGCAACTTTCCAATCTGGCTACATACATATGTTAGTTCAGTGGTTCTCAACCTTGGCTGCACATTAGAATCACCTGGGAATCTTTTTCAAATCCTGACTTCTGGGCCTCATCCTCTGGAAATTCTGTTTCTTTGTTATGGGGTGGGGCCACAACATTAGTAACAAAGAATCTTTGTTACTTGATTAGTAACAAAGAATTTCTGGATGAGGCCCAGAAATCAGGATTTTAAAAAGATTCCCAGGTGATTCTAATGTGCAGCCAAGGTTGAGAACCCCTGTGTTAGTTTGTTTGAATGTTTTTCTTTAGAAGAGGCTAAAAATCTGCAACAGGTTTATCCTAAAACAACAACTGTCTAAAAGACATGCAATTACACAGGACATAAAGTGACTACACCAGAAAACACCTTGGAGCCACTGAAAACCAGCAGGGCACTCCCCACACAGCAGAGTGGGGAACAAGCCTCACCTGAACGGTCTGCCTGTGTTCTCGGAATACGTTCACTCTGATCACTGCTTTGTTGAATTCGGGATTTAAAGACTGAATAATCTCATAATCCAGATGCTCCTGATGGGGAAGAGTGAAACCAACGACCAGCGTCAGGAACAAGCTTTAGAAATGGAACCATAAGAAAGCAAGCACGCATTCTAAAGACTCCCCTGGATTTAAACTCAGCGCTCAACCAAAATTAATTCTTATCCTGACTTCCTACCTGATATTGTAGCGCGTCAAATCCTTTAAATACAAACTCAAACAGAGTGTGGAGGTTATCAGGGCTTGGGGAGGTAACAAAGATATTGGAGTACCTAGTGAACAAAAGAAGAAGGCATTTAAGTAATGAGGAAATCTAGGAACTGTTTGGGGAACTTAAGAAAAAAATAACACATTTTCGTTTGCCCAAGTCACACAGGTAATAATCAAACAATGATGGAGATGGGGGGTGGGAGGTGGGGGGTGGCCAGGGAGGGAGAATCAGGAGGAAAAGTAAAGCAACTCCGGACACGAGGATGTCTTTCCTCCCAAACGAAGGAAACCACTAACAGTCTGAAGGCAGCATGTCCCGCAATTAGCTACCGCCACGTGAAAACGCACTAAAAGGCGCTGTGCGGACGATCCCTCAGAGTGCAACCCCTCCCGGTGCGTGCCCTGGGATGAGAGGGACGGCACCACACTGACCACTAGCTGTGCTGAGAGCGTTGCAAACTGGGAGGCCAGAGAGCTGCACTGGCACCGGAGGGTGTCCTGTGGCTGGACAGGTGCTAACAACTGAGGGGCCGACTGGTACCCTGGGAGCAGCAAGAGGAACAAAGGACTCGGAGTCGGGAGCTGAGTTCAGCCCAGGGCTGCTGGCTCTGACTTGCTCAGGATCTTGGCAGCCACTGGGACGTTTCTCCCAGATGCTCAGAGCGACTGGGAGCACCACGGAAGATGGTGCGTTCGGAGAACACTGTCTCCTAGGTCCACTGCTGATGTCTGTGAAGCCAGAAGCAGGTACTCTGCTGGCAGCTGCATGAACCTCCCACTCAGGGCAAAAGACAGAAGTAACATCGCACGCAAGGCAGCTCCTCAGAAGCAAACAAGATCCTCTATTGATCAAAATCATTAAAATGTCCAACTTGTACTTTCCTCAGTCAGCAAAGCTGGTCATACACATTCTCATGTCCTGGGGATTTTAAAGTTTCTCAGCAGCATCTCTTTGTTTTAGTGTTTGTTCAACTTTAAAGTGACCACAGAGGCCCTGGAGTGTGTCTGTGCCTGCACATGTGTGTGCACCTCTGAGAGTCGGGGAATGTGCTGCTGTTTCTAGACAGGAACCCAACCCCCAGAGAAATCACCAGAAGCCTGCTCAGCCCCAGAAGAGCCTCCCAGCCTCCCTCCCTAATCCGCACGCACACTGCTCCCCCGGAGCCCAGAGTTCCTAAAGAGGGGGACTCGGGTGCCCTTACCCAAAAGCCACTGCCCCAGCAATAGCCAGTCCCAGGGCTGCCGATTTCCCCCTCCCTCGGGCAGCCGTGAGTGCCACGGTACTCCTCAGGGTCTTTTCAGAGATCCCCTCGATGAATTTCAGGACAGCTTTGGCCTGTGGAAAGACACGCATTAGGTGAGCTCTGAGAAAGGCGGAGTTCCAGCCATCAACCCCAGCCCCTGGAGAATCAGGCTGATGCCAAGGCCAGATAAAAGGGGGCAGTTCTCACAGGCCTGAACTGTTCCTGGGGAGCTGGGGGCAGAGTAACCCTGGACTTCTATTGTGAACCCAGACAAGACGGAACAGCCCTGCTGAGTCTGAGCAAGAGAAAGCGCCTTCCCCGGGGAGGAGCCAGGCCTTGACTTGGCGTGTTGCTTTCTGCGCGTTACAGTTACCCTCTGTGCTAATTACTCTGGGACAGGGAACGTCTGGATGCCACGCACCTGGTCTAGGGTCCTGCAGCAGTCCACCAACACGCCCACAGGCTGCGTGTCCTGCAAGCTCTCCTTCAGCTCCTTCAGCTCCAGATCAGAAGGACCGAGACTCTCATCCTACCAGAGGAGAGAAGGTTTGCCGCTGCCCGGGGAGAGTTCGACAGACAAGGCGGCCTCCCCAGATTCTCGGACCCTGGCCTACTCACCGGGGCCTGGGGAGGGAGGGCCTCAATGCTGGCTGCGTGGGAGGAGATGGGCAGGATGTTGAGCTGGTCATCAATGACGAGACACTTCTTACAGGAGGCCAGAGAGAGAATAAACCTGAGGAGCAAAACCACCACAGTGAGGTGCTGCGGGGAGAGGACAATGTCTACACAGCAAAGGGCGGCTAATCATTTGGCACCACGATCTGAGAAAGTCAAAACCCAGTCGGAGAGCAATGGGAAGAGAGCTCCTCCCCAGGGCACCTGAACATACTTCTTCTTTTTATTTCTTAATTGATTTTCGGACAGGGAGAGAAAGAAACATCGATCAGCTGCCCCTGCATGCCCCTGGGGATTGAGCCTGCAACCTGGCCATGTACTTGGCTGGAATCAACCGACAACCCTTCGGCCCAACCAACTGAGCCACACCAGCCAGGGCCTGAACACGCTTCCTGCAGCAGAGAAAGCCGAGAACTCTCTAGAGACTGCTTACAAGCATTCCTCTGTGCACAGCCGCCACCGTTCCCTGTGCCATTTGGCCCTCCCCACATCCCCTCACCCTTTAGCACTATGGTGTCCCAGGGCTCCCTTAAATGGGGACCTCCAAACCCACCGCCATGTGCTCACCGCTCACAGAGAAACATGCACAAATGGATTTACCTGCTGTCACAGGAGGAAAAAATAAAGAGAAGGGAAGACAGGAAGCTCCCTTAAGAAACAGAACTAAACATTCCTGCGTGTAGGAAAACATGTGCTTGGCTATGCAACTGAAACTTCTCCCACAAACACAAGAAAAAGGCCTCACGCGCTACTTTCACAGGCTTCGGGGGAGCACAGCATAACTTCCTGTCCTACTCCTAGGAGTCAGTCTCAGGAGGCCCCAGGGTTCATCGAGGCCAGGATTTCTCAACCTCAGCACTACCGACATTTTAGACCAGATCATTCTTTGTTGCTCTGTGGCTTTTAAGCTGTTTAGCAGCATCCCTGGCCTCTACCCTCTAGATGCCAGTAGCACCTCTACCACACACCCCTCCCCCAAGACATGACAATCAAAGTGGCTCCAGGCGTTGCCAAATCCCCCGGGCAAAACGGCTTTGGGAACTACTGCTTGGTTGAGAACTACTGCTCGGGTTTCTCAAGGTGTTTCATGGGCTGCTAACTGGTGTTCCCTGTAAAAGGGCCCTGTGGCTAAATAAACGTGGGAAAGCATCTGTAAGCGTCCGTTAAACAGGTCCCTGCTGCTGCAAGACTTTCCGAGGCTACAACAGGCTAATGTGACTCTTCATAAAGGAGAAGCAGTGTGAGCATTCCCCAGACATACCGGGCCACAAAACCCTTTTGTCAGCAGGTCCCTCTCAAAACACCAGTGTTCGCCCTGGCTGGTTTGGCTCAGTGGATAGAGCCTCGGCCTGTGGACTCAAGGGTCTCGGGTTCGATTCTGGTCAAGGGCACATGCCCCGGTTGCAGGCTCGATCTCCAGTAGGGGGCGTGCAGGAGGCAGCCAATCAGTGATTCTCTCTCATCATTGATGTTTCTAACTCTCCCTCTCCCTTCCTCTCTGAAATCAATAAAATTTAAAAAAAAACACTGGTGTTCTGCAAAACGCATTTCGGGAAACAGTGACCCAGACAAATCACCCCTTTGACAGATGAGTTAGCTAAGAGTTGGAGAGGGGGAGAGGGAGAGGGACTTGGTGAGGGCCGGAGCGAGACAGAATCCAGGCCTCCTGGCCCAGCTTTGCACTCGGCTTGCACTGCTTTCCGTTAGTTTCACGGCTGCTGCTGTCCAAAGTCTCACCATTTGGGCTCCGGTACCACCTCCCCTCAGACAGAAGCCCAACTCTCAGTTGGGTCCAAGATAAAACATCCCTCCCACGGTGGCTCCCCACAATAGAGGCCTGAGAAATATGCGACAGACCTACCTCTCATTAAATCTTCCCACCACGTCCTGATGAGCCTCCGTCCTGTATCTTGAATGCACGTCCTAGGAGAGAACATCCATTAACAAAGGCATCCACAGAGGCCGAGGCGCAGGGTCCACACGGGAAGAAGCTCCATCGAGCAGCCCTGGGGGAGAGGAGGCGCCGGCGATGCTGCTGGAAACCAAACCCACTTCTCCACAGCCCGCTGCGCTGAACTGGCCAAAGCTCTCTGCTGGAACTGGGATCAGACACCCAGCGCCATGCTCCTTATTCCAACAAACTGCCCCTCACCTCATCTCTGACTCTGTCCACATTTTATCCAGCATCAAAAAATGTATCCATTCGTTCACTAAAAATACATACGAACAATGCCAGCCATGGCCAGACATGCTGGGCACACACTAGTGTTTAGTAAAGCATGACCTCTGTTCTCCTGGAGCTTACAGCCCCATGATTGGAGGGAGAGAAATGAGCAAACAGATACAAGTTTTGGCAAACGCTACAAATGAGCAAACGGGGTGCAGATAGCAAAAGGGGGTGGGGGATACTACTTAATGGGGTAGTAAGGGAAGGGCCTCTGAGGTGATAAGCAGGCAGCCAAGTAAGTGGGCACAGAGGCACTTGTTCATTCACAAATATTTAATGAGTGCTTACTACAGACCAGGCACTCTTCCAGGGAGAAAACCAGGGAGAAAATATAAGAAGGCCCTGCTCTTATGCAGTTTAAAGACTAGCCCAGGAGCTGAAACATGCTTTAAAGACAAAGAATGCAGGTTAAAGGAGTGGTTAACAAAACCCCCTATTCTCAACAGGGTGTGAGAAGAGACCACACTGAGGAGGTGATATCTGAGCAGGGACCTGAAGGAGTGAGGAAGTGAGCCATGCAGACATCGCCTGGGAACAGCAAGTGCAAAGGCCTGGAGGTGAGAGTGTGCTGGGCATGTCTGAGGACTTTCAAAGCGGCCAGAGGGGCTATAGTGACAAGTAAGGGAGGAGGAGTAGTGACAGGAAGCAGGTACTAAGATTTGCGCAAAGTCCATTTCACCGGATGAATGCAGCTCACAAAACCCTGAGGCCAATCCTAACACCATTTCCGAACAGCTGGGCAGTGGACAGGACTCCAAACCTGCTGCTCGGAACACCCACGTGGCATCCGATGAGACGTATCCCCCCTCCTGACCACGTCCTCTGCTTTGGGAGTAAACTACCCCTCCCGGAGTCAAAGTCCTTGTTAAGGGGGGGGGGGGGGGGAGACTGGCAAATGGTCCTTCATTCTCCACTAGGATAAGGGCCAGTGAAGAACTCTGTCCACAGCCCCCTTTTTTTGCAACACACAGATTTAGGCACTGGCCTGAGTCTCTGCTATTACTATTTCAGAAATTTAACTCTCTGACAGCTGTATTGCCTCTGAATCTCACTGGAATAGAATTTGCAAATGCCCAGCAGCAAATGCAAAATTCAGAGATTCCTAGGCACACTCAGGGCCATTTCACTGCAGTGACTTTCTCATTAGCTGCAGTCCAAGAGCTCCCAGCCAGAGACTGTGCTGACCACTCACTGGAGTTAGTTGCTCAACAGGAATTCTTCAAAGTGGTCTACAGTAAAAACGATTGATTTGAACCCTCCACAATTAAATTACAAAACAGACACTTACCATGGTCATCGTGTATAACTGCTTGAGGGAATTCATGGTCCGTAGGAGAATAACCACCAGCCCACCACCTTCCACTGTTTCTACAGTCCTGGCCAGCAAGTTTGGAGTTAAAGCTTCAAAATCCTGGAAGAAAGAGATTTTAGAAAGGGCTGGTCATACAGATACCCACACGGAAGCTTAACCAAGGGCCAGGTGCTGAAGTAGAAGGAGGGCTTCAGAGTACAAGCTCAGGACCACACCCCTCACCCAACTCACCGACACACACACACACACACACACACACACACACAAACACCCTTACCCTTACTTAGGGGGACCACAGAAGAGAGCGCAGCCCTGGAGAATAGGGGTACCTGGTTTTATATGTCAAAAGTGTTTCTAATAATCTCTGATAACATACATTTTGGACAGCCATCCTCCAGTCTTCACTGATTCAAACTTGAATTTCAGAAACATCTCACATTCATTTTGATGTTTATAGATGGAAACTGTAACTGACAAAACTCAACTACACCACACGGGGGAGCCATTGCTTAAAGGAGGCACAGTCACTGCCACTGGTAACACTGTAACAGTGGTGAGCTTAACACTCCCTATGGGTCAGTAATCAGAGTATGAGGCAAAATGCTTTTTCCTGGCCTCCAAGGTGGGATGCAAGCCAGCAGTAGGTGGCACAACCCACTGGAAGGCAGAGGAGGGGAAATTAGAACTTCTAGTCATGATTTTCTTAGTTTATATTTTGTAAGGTCTGCTTTATAATGTATGTAATCATAATAGTACTTGTAAATAAATAGATACCAAAATGTGGGGATTTGTGCTTAAATGTCTTTTTTGTGCGTGTGAATCAAAGAATAAAACAAAGACCATGCGAGCTCAAAACAAAGACAAATGTGAAACAGTCTATTAACTTGCCAGACAAAATAATACGTACCAGTGAAGAAATTCACCAGGTAGTTCTGTGTGTGTGTGTGTGTTTGTATAGGGGAGTTTAAGGACTAGAAGGGGCAGGAGAGAGCTGGTGAGGGTTATGCCAGTCAAGCACTCTGGACAGGACATGAGCGCACAGGTCTGTACCCAGTTGGTTAAAACAAGTCCAACTTGTCACCAAAATTTTCAGTTATTTCCCATAAAGACCTGGAGTCACTTGAAGGTCACAGTGCTTTCTTTATCAGCTTTAGCCTGTTAGAATCAGTTGTGACAGAACATCACTGCCAGTTTTGGTATCACTAGACAAGTGCCACTTTAAGTAGAAACTGTTCTCTTAATACGGGATGAATTATCGTTTGTTTGAAAGTGGCCAAGTGTTCCGCTGATAATACTTGGGGGAGGAGGTTCGTGTGAATCCTCTCTTGCTGCCCACTGCTCTCCCGGGGAACCAGGCAGCCCAGCACCCCCCATGCCGCCTCCAGGCCAGGCCGGAGGATGCCACCCACCTGGAGAACACACATGCCGAAGGTATTGCCCAGGATCTTGTGGGTCTCGTTGTAGTAGCAGTAGCGAATGTTTGTGGCGGCGACAAAGAGTTCAAAGGGGTCGTCTTGCTTTATGTTCAGTGTTCCGTTCTTTATTTTTTTCTGTAGCTGACGCATTCTTTTCTTCCGGTGACTGCAATCACCCCCCATCCCACGAGAGCCAGTTAACCAGAGGGGCTAGAGAATTGGGAGCCAATGATCACGGGCTTAGACCCTCAGAGCTGGGAGGGAAGCTGGAAATCGCAGGGCTGATCCCCGCCCCTGAAAGGGGAAGAAAACCGGAGCGGCACTGGAGCAGAGCGGTTTAGAAGCTGGGCTTCGGAGGGAGACAGAGGCAAGCCTGTGTGTGAACTCGGCCGTCCTGCTCTGTCACTTTAAAAGCACGGTGATGAGAGCACCGAAACCTTTTGGCCAGAGCCAGGGCTTGAAACCAACCTCAGTGGCCTCGTTACCTCAGTCTCAAGCCGCTGCTTCAGCTACAGGCTGCCCTCCCCAGAACACCTGGGAAGGCGTGGTGAGGGCAGGCTCGTGTCCTCAGCTTTCCTGCACGAACCCATCACTTCCTTCCCACACCGTGGGAGCAAGTCCCCAAGGGCAGTTCTAACCCAAGACAACACTGTCAGGGGGACGGGCAGTGCAAGAGGAGACAAGCGCTGAAGAGGCTGGGCTGCGGGGCCGAGGAAAAGCTTCAGGAAGGAGGCAGCCCTGAGAGGTGTGGAGCATTCACCGGGTGATGGCAGAGGCAGCGGTGGCACCCGGGGCAGAGGAGGCAGCAGGTGCGAAGGCAGGAAGTTCCACCAGAGCAGAGAGCAGCCAGGGCTGGAGATAGGACTTCAGAGTCAGCATCAGAGACAAACAGATTTGGGAATAAAGGAAGAGGCCCAAAGACAGAATCGCACATGCTGGCTGGGCTCAGCACAGGAGAAAATAAGATCAAAGGGCCCTAACCGGTTTGGCTCAGTGGATAGAGCGTCAGCCTGCGGACTCAAGGGTCCCAGGTACGATTCTGGGCAAGGGCATGGACCTTGGTTGCGGGCACATCCCCAGTACGGGGCATGCAGGAGGCAGCTGATCGATGTTTCTCTCTCATCAATGTTTCTAACTCTCTATCCCTCTCCCTTCCTCTCTGTAAAAAAAATCAATAAAATATATAATTAAAAAAATAAGATCAAAGGGAAGAGACAAGCACAGGAAGGTGGTCTGAGTAAGAAAAGGAGGGCATTTCTGAGGTTATCTGCCAAGTGACAGCATTCTGCACCCCGGACTCCTCCACACACACAGCTGTTGGTAGAACTGCCAAATTTCTACTAGGTAACCGACCCACCTCCCCTGGCTCAGTGGCTGGGGGGAGAAGGGTCTTCCCATAAGAATTAGGGAGAAAGACTGATTCTACATATAAAACTCAAGTCTGTGTCTGCAATAGGGACAACAGAAAACAGAAAGCTGCCCTCGACAGTGTGGCTCAGTTGGTTGAGCACTGTCCCATGCACCAAGAGGTTTGCAGGTTTGATTCCCAGTCAGGGCACAGGCCCAGGTTTCAGGCTTGCTTCCTAGTAAGGGGCATGCAGGAGGCAGCCAATCAATGTTCCTCTCTCCCTCTCTCTCTCTCTCAAATCAAGAGAAACATTTTTTTTTTTAAAGAAAGAAAACAGAAAGCTGAGCTGAAGTGGGAAAAAACAGAGCAGACATGCAGAGATGAGAGAATGAGCAAAGACTGGGAGCACTGTGGCTCTCCAGCCCGAAGCAGAGCGGAGGTCTCATCCCCTGAGGGTCATGAGCTGTCCCCTCTTCTCCAATACACTCCCTTTGTACCTAAGTGTGTTTGTGCTGGAGGTCTGCTATTTACAGCCCCAAGTCTTAAGTTCACAGCTTCAAAAAAATCAGATTAGGCAGTACCATGTCAAATACAGCAGTAAACTAGTAGAGGAAGAGCTCTGAAAAGGAGAAAGAGGAAGAAACGTTATCGCATTGGGCATCGGGTCATCAAATATCCAAGAGCACAATTTGATCATGAGGGTGGCCAGGAAGAGCAACAGGCTCTGTTTCAAGCTGTTTGGCAATAGGAATGAGTAAAAATGCTAAACCGAGGGATAAAGCTGGGTATGTAGCTTTTTTTATATATATAATGGAGAAAGCTGAGCATGTTTAACAGGAAAAAGGAGAAAGTTTCAAAGGGGGATAGAGTGTCTAGGAGAGGAAACGAAGTACAGGTCCGGAGAGCAGTTTGAGAAGAGATCCAGAGTAGACCAAGGGGTTTGCTTTAAACATGGGATGAGGGACATCCTCAGAAACAAAAGGGAAGGAAGAGGGAGAGTGAAAAATTGAGGTAAGAAAAGGCAATTAAGGGAGCTTGCATTCCATGGGCTTAGGAAAGTAGGAAGAAAAATCACATGCAGAAAGCAAGGATCTGCACTGGGGACTTAAAGAGCATGAAAATGATTTGAAACTTATTGTCAGGAATGAAGGCAGACACCAGCTCTAGTATTTTCTCTAGTTGGAAATGTTCTCAGAGACAGCACCTCCACTAACAATCCCAGAAAAACTCAAGAAATCATTTCCTGCTCTTCCGGGGATGGTGACTTCAGGTACTCACCATGGTCCAGCATTTGACATACTGTCGGAGGCTGTCCTACAAGACAGCCTCTAACAAAAACGAGGCTGTCCCGAGCCCCTGGTAACGCAATTGTTTACTTTACACCAAGAAGGTTGGGAAAGCACCAAAGTCTGCATGTGGTGCGTGCCCAGGCCGGCTTCGCGGAGCTCGTGCCGTGAGACCTAAAGTTGTAATGGGGTTGTCTAAAGCGAAAAACACGTCAGCAGGGTCTACGGTGGATCCACGTGTGCTAAATGCGTCCGTGACAGGATCAAGCGTGCTTTCCTTATTGAGGAGCAGAAAATCGTTGTGAAAGTGTTGAAGGCACAAGCACAGAGTCAGAAAGCTAAATAAATTTTAAAAATGAAGCTTTCTGAGTAATAGAAACAATCAAAAGGCTCAAAAAAAAAAAAAAAAAAAGAAATCATTTCCTGGCACTTAACTAAGGAGCAGGAATCGTAAGTAGCACAGGGCACTCAAAGGGCCGAGCTTACCTGCTGAAGCCCAGCTCTTTCTTGTAACACCACAGCACCGAAGGCCGAGCCTTCACGGTTGCTTTGGACAACATGTGATGGAGTATGACCACCTGCCAAAGGAAAAAGTCACAGAATCTCAGAACCAAAAGTGACCTCTGAGTCTGCCAGGCCCAAGACCTCATTTGACACATGTGGAAACTAAACTGAGGGCCAGGGAAGTGCCCAAGGTCACTAGGCAAGTAGCGCTCAAGATGGGACTAGAAGCCACACACCCTTAACCTTGTGCTCAGTCCACCACCCAAAGCATCTAAAGTTGTTGACCTGTCTGCTAATGTTTCTAACTATAGAGTATTTATCACTTACAAATAAAGAAAGAAAGATTCCCCAGTTGGCATTTTACTTAAAGAAAACCAGTCAAGCCCCTAGCCGGTTTGTCTCAGTGGATAGAGCATTGGCCTGTGGACCGAAGCGTCACGGGTTCAATTGTGGTCATGGCACATGCCCAGGTTGCAGGTTCAATCTCCAGTGTTGGTCCTTGATCAATGATTCTCTCTCATTGATGTTTCTATCTCTCTCTCCCTCTCCCTTCCTCTCTGAAATCAATAAAAAATATATTTTTTTAAAAAATAAAACCAATCAAGCCGGACCAGTGTGGCTCAGTGGTTGAATATCAACCTATGAACCAGGAGGTCAGGGTTCGATTTTTGGTCAGGTCACATGCCCGGGTTGCGGGCTCAATTCCCAGTAAGAGGTGTGCAGGAGGCAGCTGATCAATGATTGTCTCTCATCATTGATGTTTCTATCTCTATCCCTCCCTCTTCCTCTCTGAAATCAACAAAAAAACTTTTTTTAAAGAAAGTCAAGGGACCGTAATGTCATTGTGCTAAAACCCCAGAGGGCCTGTGACATGCCGACTCTGGGGGACTGCACAGTAAGTCAGGAGCATGTACCAGGTCTTACCTGATCTTTTCCTCGATCTCCAACCACAACAAAGAGAGACCTTTGCCGCTCAGCTACCCCATTCTCTATGAGAATCCGGATTCGGTTATCTACTTTCTTCCGATGCATGGTGAGTACTATCACTAAAACAGAATGGAAGGAAGCACACTGACATGAGCACCAGATTCTGGGTGAGGAACATTAGTGGCTGCCTCCTGTGGGGCCAGGGACTGTACTAAGCACATTTACAGGTAACATCTTAACCCTCAAACAGCTCTCTAGGGAAGACATCACCCTCATTTTTTTATAATTAGGAAACTGAGGCTTGGGAGGTGAAGAAAATGTTCCTTCAACGTGGGAAGTCAACAGGAAAGCTGTAATTCACAAGTATATGGAGGAGCATTTTAAAAAATCAGAAACAGCCCTAGCTGGTTTGGCTCAGTGGATAGAGTGTTGGCCTGCGGACTGAAGGGTCCGAGGTTCGACTCCAGTCTACTAGGGTACATGCCCGGGTGCAGGCTAGATCCCCAGTGGGGGCGTGCAGGAGGCAGCCAATCAATGATTCTCTCTCATCATTGATGTTTCTAACTCTCCCTCTCCCTTCCTCTCTCTGAAATCAATAAAAATATTTTTTTTTTTTAAAATCAGAAACAATGTTCAAAAAAATAGTGACTATACTATATAATGGTATATCTATGGGATATAATAAAGCAGTTTTCAATAAAACTTTTTCAAAATCATTAAAATTATCTACAAACTAGAGGCCCAATGCATGAAATCTGCGCAAGATCAGGCTTTCCTTCCCCTGGCTGCGGGCACCGGCTTCCCTCCAGCTCACGGAACCCGGGATTCCCTCACAGCCCCGGCTTTGTCCAGAAGGTCGTCCTGAAGGATAGCCAGAAGGACGCCTGGTCTAATTAGCATATTAAGCTTTTATTATTATAGATATGGATATAGATGCTCATGAGAGAATAACATGGCAGGATTAAGTATGATACTGGGTTTTTTATGCATGTACATAATACATAGGGGGGGGGGGGGGGAATGCCTGGCCAGTGTAGTTCAGTGGCTGAACCAAGAGGTTACGGTTGGATTCCCAGTCAGAGAACAGGCCCAGGGTTGCTGCTGAAGGCTTGACCAGTGGGAGGCATGCAGGAGGCAGCTGATCAATGATTCTCATCATTCATGTTTCTATCTCTCTCCCCCTCTCCTTTCCTCTCTGAAATCGATAAATAAAAGTATTATTTTTAAAAAAGAGAGAAGAAAAAGAAAGACTGGAAGAAAACACCAAAACATAAAGTAGCTATTTCTAAATTTGCAATTGCTGGTGATTCTTATTTTGCTGTTGTTGTTTTTTTTGAGTTTTGCTTTTTAAAATGCACATGCTATGCAGACCTCAAAAGTTATTGTAATTACATATAATAAAATATCACATCATTACCATAATAAATACACCAAAGAAACATCAGATATGTTAATCACATTTATAACATGAAATTTTAAATGTTACTTAGAAACTCCAGTGTCTGCTACATTCTAAATGTAAAGCTCATTAATTGAACCTTAACCATGCCTCTACTGTCCTTGTAATTCCCCAATCCAAACATAGAAATTAGCAGTTCTATTTTACTATAAACACTACGTCGCAATCAGTGGTTCCCATTTTACAAGGAAAGGAGCAAGTATCCCAAGGAAGAAAAGCTGTGGCGACAGGACGCACACTCAAGCCTGCCTGACTCGGAAGCCTGAGGTCATTCCAGTTTTTCTAACCTGCCCATCTTGACGGCTGAGTTGCGGGCCACATAACGACCCCATTATAATCCATCAATAATAGTTATTGGGACTGCTTTTTGCTCGTTACCTGGGAGGCCCAGAACAGTACCAGACAAAGTCTTGACTTCTGATTAAAGTCTGAGATTGCTGTTGCCATGAAAGGCTGAATGGAGGAGGAAGGCCTTGGAGGAGGAAAAGGGTGATTATTTTTCATTCACTCATCTGTCGTCTGACACATACACATGGCATCCATATGCCAGGCACCTTCAAGGAGTGCTAGTAAACAAACCGAAGTCCCGAATGCGACTGCTGAACGCGGAGCATGAAATGAACCAGCACCGGCGAGCAGCTAAGCGTGGGAGGACGCGGACTCAGGCTGCCTCCGCTCAGCGCCCAGCGCGGCAACCAGGTCCGCCCGTGCGGGCGTCAGGGCCTGTGGGCGGGTCCGCGGAGGCCGAAGGGCTGCCCCCACCCCATCACCTCGACTCCCCCAGCTATCACCTCGACTCCCCCACCCCATCACCTCGACTCCCCCAGCCCATCACCTCGACTCCCCCAGCTAGAGGTCCCCGGCGGGTGGAGAGCGAGCCAGGCAGCCCCCGAGAGCCCCCGAGAAGCACGCCGTGGCTGCCTGTTGGGGAGGAGGCTCCTGTCATCCAGGAGCGCCGGGCCGGGCAGAGGCAGGGTCTCCTCCGGCCCACGGACACCGGCCTCGGCACCCAAGCCCGGCCGCCCCGCGAGAAGTACCTGCGCCCCGAGTCCGGCGAATCCCAAATAGCGGCGAGGCGGAAGCACGTGGAGGAGGACGTGCTCCCGAGCAGCTTCGGAGGACGGCGCAGGGACCGCCCCCAGCGAACGCCGGGCTCCGCGACGCGCCCCGCCCCGCCCCGTCGGCGCTGGGAAGCGGCGCGTGCCCGAGGGGGCCTTTCTCAGCCCTGTCCCTGCGCGATGACGTCAGACCCGGGAGGCGGGGCTACCATCTCGGTGGCGACCGCGGCTCTTCCCTCTGCGGTGGCGGCTGTGGTGCGGTAGGTCCGGTAATCTGCCCTCTTCGTAGCCAATGAAGAGACCTCGCTGCCAAGGACAAAGCCCGCAGATGCCGCACCAGCGGCCCTGCCCTGTGCCGGGCAGCTGGTGCCGGGCAGGTCCGGGACTCCACTTGGTAAGTAGTCCAGGGTTTTCCAGGTCAACCTGGTTATGCGAGACCTTCTGGTTTCAGGAATCTGCGTAATTTACCGACCCTCTTATTTAAATACCTTCACATTTTACTGACAAGATGAGGAAACTCCATCTGCAGACCTTTTCCATTCATCTCACTTAACCCAGCCCCCGCCGATGACCTTAGTCTGGAATCGTTTTACACCCACGGCGGCCGCTCCTTCGCCGGCTCCCTCGAGGCCCGCGGCCACCTAACGCTGGCGCTCTGCTGCAAACCAGCCCCCGGGTGCAGCTCCCACAACTCGCCCAAGCACATGGCTACAAGGGTCACCCATGCCTTCTTTGGGCCAGATCGTTGAACTTAACAAATTCAACTGCTTGACACTTCGGACACCTCAAATTCATTGTGTGAAGTCGGGCTCGTTTCCCTTGCTCCCTGAAACGTTCCACAAATCAAGACACTTCTAAAGCTGATGCAGTCAGCGCCATCACCCACCAGTCCAATTTCTTTACTCAACGAAGTCACCATGCCAGGCACAAGGGACAGTAACCAGTGTTCCTGTCCCTCGTGAAGCTTCCGGTAGGTTTTAAGTGGCATTAAAACTATCCATTGAGTAAAGTGATTAAAGGTACTGCTTTAGAGGTGGACATGAAGCAAAGATCCAAACTTAGTGAAAATCTTGGCAAAGCAGCCAATGTGGCCAGTGAGCAAAAAGAAAATGATAGATCAGGCCAGGTAATGAAGGGCATGTGGGCCAGATTTAGGCTTAACTCCAGGTGTGACAGGAAACCACTGCAGTTTGGGATACCAGGAAGCGACAAAATCTGTCCTCTTAAAAGGCTCGCTCTGGCCACTGTGTAAAAACCATAGCAAGAGTAGAAGCAGGGAGAACCATTACAAGCTACTGTAGTTAACTTATAAACTGGTATTGGTGATAGTCACAAGTGCTAGATGACTCGATATATTTTCAAGGTAGAACCATGTGGATTTGCGTAAGGACTAGGTATAGGGTATGAAAGGAAATCAAAGACAATGTCCAAGATGTATTTGCTCTGAGCAACTGGATGAATGTGGGCTAATAAGAGATCAAGTTGGCATACTCACCACATTCAAATGAAGACACTGAGTATGAATTGCCTCGAGAGTTTGGGACCTAGACATATTTCACACTAAAATGCTAATTGTGTCAAAATCATGAGATTAAGAGGTCATCTAGGAAAAAATATTAGCTAGAGATGATGTCTGATAACCAAGACCCAGAGAACTCAGCAAAGTACACAGATATAAAATATGTAGAATCCATTCACCACCCTCCACACTGTGCTCATTTAGTACATGAGTTACGTTAACAGGCATCTCTTGACCCGTACATTTTGTTCTCAACACTGCACTGAGTGTTCTTTAAAATGGCATTTATTAGGAGGCCCACCATCCTTCCCCTATACACACAGCTCAAACCTCTTCAATAATCCCCACCTATTCTTACAAAATAAAACTTCACATGGCGTGTAACTATAAAGACATCTATAGTGGCTTGTGTGCTGCTTCCATCTCCCAACTAACTCTATTCACTTGAGCCAGGCAGCATTCTCAGTCACTGGAGATTGGACCTTTGGACATGCTTTCCTCTCACCTTCTTTGCCTTATTCTTCAAGTCTTAGTTCAACATCCCTTTCAATGAAGTCTTGCCTGATGGTTTTGACTAGGTTATATCAGTTGTGGCCTTAAAATCTACCATCAACCATGCTCCTCCATCGTGGCATTGGCTACACTTCAATGCCACATCAGTATCTTTTGACAGTTCAGTGAAAGAAGGAACCACAGTGATTTTGTCACCATGAGTGCTCAGTGCTTGGCATGCCTGGCAAAGGCTACCCCAATTTTCTCAATGAAGATTTAGTTCAGTGGCTCCCTAATATAAACACAGGACTTAAAGAAAACTAGTACTTACAAATAACACAATACTAAAAATTGGCTGAATAGATTAGGTGAACCTTCACTATGTAAACTCAAAACAACCAGTCTTCTGCATGAGACTGGATTAGGCTTCAGAGCAGCTGTCAAAAGTATTGAAAGCCTGTTGAGAATACTGTAGTTCTGCCCTCTTAGAAATCAAAGCTACCAAAGAGATGTCTTTCACTTTTCCTCTCCTAAGTGTAAGGATTACATCTTTACTTAAAGGTTTGCTGAACGGTATATACAACTAAGGCAGACTTCACTCAAGGATAATAAGGAATCAGACTTTAATGATTTAACCTAATGTAATTGAAACATTCACTAGTCTTCTCCAGTATTTTTGTAGAATTCAAAATTGGAAAAGGTGTGGAGATGAGCCTTAACAATTTACTTTCAGTTTCCTGAGGGTTTTCCTTCCCCATTACCTCTTTAGAAGGGATAAGCTCAAGGGCAATACCGACTCTTTTAAATATAGTCAACAAAACTTAAGAAGCTTAACAAGAACTCAGTGAGTTGGGAATTCAGGAGCTTAAAGAAGAAATGAAGGGTTTGAACTCAGTGCTTATCTGTATCCCATTTCCCCCTAATTAGATATATTATTGAAAATAAAATGAACAATACAAATTTCCTAAGACAATTACAAGATTGACTACTCAACTCCCTTCTACATTTTATGAATTGGTTGTCAACAAAGCACCTCAGTTCATGAGCCTTCTGATAAAACACATTCTTGTGTCTCCTGTAAGTGGGTAAGTCTCCCATGTTGCATATATGAAGCAAAACAACTATACAAGCTAACTGATGAAAAGAATATTGAAAGGATACTTATTTTAGTATCAAGATAACAATGATCAGGAAAAACTCTTCCCTATTCTTTAAGGATATTAGGATCTGAAAATTAAACTGCCCTAACGGAGGCAATCCATGACATTCTACCTTAAAGCTTTAAAAAGGTCACATTATCCATGTGAGATGGCTGTATCTGTGCATTTACAAAAATTCTATGTATGGAGTCTTGCTATACCAAGAAACTACAATGACACATGTGACAATCATTTCCTTGCAACTCTGCTAATATATGCATTTGACCAAACAAAAGGCTTTCTGCAGATAGGACAAGTATATTAATATATTAAGACAGAATACTTAGAACCAAGACTCAGATCTTAATGAAACCTTTACAAAGTTCTCTGCCTCATACTGAGGTATTCCTTTATATAGGAATTCCTTTATAACATATAGCCTGGCCCCAGCCAGTGTGGCTCAGCGGTTGAACGTCAACCCAGAAACCAAGAGGTTGCGGGCTCCATCTTCAGTAGGGGCAGTGCAGGAGCAGCCAATCAATGATGTTCCTCTCTCATCCATGTTTCTATCCCTCTCCCTCTCTCTCCAAAAAAAAAAAATCAATTAAAAAAAATTAAAAAATATGTCTGAATTGAAGCATAAACGCTTTACATTTACACTGCAATGGTAGAATGCCAAAAAAATACACAGTATTTCAAAAAAAAATTCTTTAAAAAACATATAAATAAACAAACACCTTTACACATTCACATCTACACTAATGCATAGAACTTTGAAATCTAGAAAGTTTCTCCCCATCCCATCTCTGAACTGATTGAGATCACTGTATAAAGAACTTATTTACTTCAATTTTGATTGTAAATGTCATGAAATTGTTTTCTACACAGATAGCAAATTTAGTTTTATAGAGGACTGTAAGCATACATCTAGGGATTACCCAATAAACCACGAATATTTTATATAATCCCTCTAAAATACACCTAACATATGGTTGTGGTACATCCCAGGCAGATGTCATTTTAAAGCACACAAGGGGAGGTGCCAACAAAATACTCATTTGCAAATGTAAACATAACCCTCCAATATGATGTACCACAACCACAAGAGAAAAGTCAAGAACTTACTTTATTTTAAAATAAACATTGAAGATCCCCCCCACTTCCCACCACCCTACAAAACTTTTGCATGTGGAATGTTCAACAGCCTATCCATTTTAGTAGGTTAAAACCAGCAAAAACTCCAGTTGTCTAATGATGAATGTTTGAGAATAGTTTTGTGCTGAGCACCTACTGAAAAAATTCCTTAGCTAAAGGCTGAAAACAAAATGTAACTTCTGCACAGAAAATACCATTAACTTAGTAGCCTTTGCTTAATAGGTGGGCTTAGTTCCCCATGAAGTCAAAGTGGGATACAACAAGCAGCACTGAGTTCACAGGCACACAGAACTAGTGCTCAAACTGCTAGCACATATTCCAGCATGGTTCATAAATTACTAAACTGTCAATCTCCACCGAAATCTGTGACTCTCCCTGTGCATCTAAGGGAAGGAATCACCACTTTGAATATAAATTCCTCCAGGAGAAAAGGATAATTAGGGTTAGACAAATTTAAGTAAAGTACTATAGAAATAGTTGCTGGAGATGACCATAAAATTTGAAACACAATGCATGACTGAACAGCTGCTAGCTGTTGAACACCAGTGTTTCAAGATGCGACTTTTATAAACATGTTTTATTTGTTTTGCTTATACCATCAGAACTGAAACTACTGACTGTTATTTCCCTAAAATAGGGAAATCAATCTAACACATACTGGTGCTTTTCAAAAGATAGCAATTTAAAAGGGTGGTAGCAGCAGGCATTTGTTATCTTTTAAAAACCTTCAGGCTGCAGGGAAACGGCCAAGAGTGTTATGATTATCCATTACAGATTTCCATCAGTACCTGTACCACTTCAGGTGACAAAACAGCAAGATCCAAGGATTAGTGACAATGAGCATCGTAAGGAATGATACATATTACCAATCCTTACAAAAGTCATTGTCAAAGAAAATGTTATGTGTTCAAAAGGTATCTAAATACTTCACAGTAAGTACAGAAGCGGCGATCCAGATTACATCCCATATTTGTTGCATATTTTTCAAAAAGTGCCAATCAAAGCCTAATATTGCATTTCGGCTTTGTCTTATACAGTGTCAGCTGTTAGGAAGCAATTTACATGTGTTTTTAACCACAGTCATTTGGCCAAGGATGAATAGTGCTGTGTCAAAGCTGGTAGCCAACCTTATATGTGTGATTAAGGGCCCATGCGTGATTTGATGTGCATCTAAACGTTCAATGCTCCATTTAACTGGAAAAGTTGTGAAGTGCAGTTTTTTTTGCCAAACCAAACTCCTCCTTCCATCTTCCTTTCAAGGGAAATGTTTTTGTCAATTACCACTGAATAATGCTAGGGCTGATTTGTAGACTTTATCCAATGTCACAAGTCAATCTTGCTTTTTCCAAGCCACTTCGGTTAACTATGGAGATATTATCACCCTGTAAAGTATATTATGTTTTACTCCTAAGCAAGGGTGAGGAATCTGAGTATCATGTGCAAGGCTCAAGATGACGCTTAGGACAGAACATGCAGAGTAAAAATAGTTTCCTTCCATATCCAGGTAATATAAAGCTGACAATTGTAGTCCTGTCTTTATGGGATGAAAACAGTCCCTTTACAATAAGTTTTCTGAAAGGGAGAACAAATAGATAATAACTCTTCTGGTAACATATTATGGTACACTGGCCAGTGTGTTTTTGGCGATTAAACATAATCCTGTGAATCAGATTAATTCACTTGCTGAGTGTTCATTTGCGGCATCCCTCTGTTGGGTCTTGGGGGCCCTCCACGACCTAGAAGACAAAAATGGCATTTGGTTTTTCTTTCAAATACTTTTTGTTTCGCCTTCAAGCAGATTTTCATCTGAAGTCAAGAAGCATGTGGGTAGCTTGTCACCACATTATTAGGTTTAAGAGGTCAATTCTTCAGTGTTCAAGTTTCACCTGTCCTGGAAGTTGTCATGCCCAAATTTGCTCATGTTCTCTAGCTAAAAGAAGAGTAGAGCTAATGGAGTATTCCACCAGTACTCATTCATTCATTCATTCAACAAGTATTTATTGAGTGCCTACTATGTGCCAGGCACTGTCATCAGGCGTTGGAAATAGATACAGCAGTGAAAACAGACAAGGTACCTGGCTCTCATGGAGCTTACATTCTAGTGTACACTCTAGCTTATTACATTTCAGTAGTAAGTAACATCATACTATCAAAATTAATAAAAGCACCAGAATGAAAAACAGACCTTATTACCTAAACTTTTAAAAAGAAACTACATAACATTGAAAATTGTATAATGACTTGTAACAGATAAAGTAACTTTTTACATGCTGTTAAAACAGATTTTTAGCTACCAGTAAACTCAACTTTCATAGAATATGCTACAAGGTGAAAATGAACATAACTCACATTCACATGCAAATATCCTTTGATATTTCAAGTCAATAATTTCCCAGTGATCCATTAATTTTTTAAAAATGCACCTTTTGCTGGCCAGTTCCTATTAGCATTAAAATCAAAGTACTTTATAATTCCTCCGAAATATACATTTTATACATGTGATGGCCAAAATCTAGAGGAAACCTATTCAATTTACATCCTTCCAATAAGAGAACCATTTAGAACTTCAGATCAGATGAAATGCTACTTCTGTTACATAGGTTGACTTCCTGCCCAAATAGTACGAAGTAGTTTTCCTACAGTAAATAGACAAAACCAAAAACTCTTAAAAGCTGTATTTTTAAATATGATTTAATTAGTTAGGAATTTGGAGGTTTTGTTTAAAAGTCAGAAACTAATGGGTATTTATATAATAGTGGTCCAAAAGGCATTGAAATTTCAATTAGTTCTATGACTTCTAAATGGTTCTCTAAATGTAACTATGGCTTATCTGGCCATTAAAGGGTCTCTGGCCCTAAAATATAATATGCATGTTTCAAAAATAAAAGAGGAATAATAAATTTATATAAATGTTCAATCTCATTCCAAAAATGTCTTACAAAATGTTTCAGTAAGTACTTCCTAAAAACATTTAGCAGGTTTTAGGACCTGAAAAATAATTTGCAGTTGGAAAAACATTTTTTTCTGAGGAGGAAAAATGTTCTAGTTTTTGAGACAGTTTATAGTAACAGGGACAGTCATTCAAAAAATTAAATTTGGGTTCAAGATAAATTTTAGAAACAGAGCATTTCATTTAATCCTTGCAACAAGTCTGGAAATGATAAATGTATTCCTAACAAGTAACCTACATGCAGATTATGAACAGCTCTTCCAAGGCCAGAACAGAAGCTCCACTTAGGAACTAGGATCACCACCACAAAATATTACCTCGTGGGGCTCCCCGTGGTCCATTCTGCCCAGAGCCTCGCTTGAAATTCTGCTGATATCCATCCTAAAAGACATGCTAGTTAGTACTGAAGAGACGGTAATTTTTAAATCCTTAGCCATCTAGATTCTTAGTCAGATACTTGCAAAATATAGAACTCCTCCTTATTCTTTTAGACATTTCAATATAATTATTATTCTGTAATTGTTATATGCCTATTATTCTTAAGAATGTTCAATGAAATATTTTCTCTGCTCTTAAAAATCATTGTTTTTAACAGATGTTCTTAAATGAGTACCTACACTGAGTACTAAAAAAAGCAAAAGTCATCATTCTCCATAATGAACTATCTTTATCTTGTACAAAGGTATAAAATCAGCCCTAGCTGGTTCGGCTCAGTGGATAGAGTGTCAGCCTGTAGACTGAAGAGTCCTGGGTTCGATTCTGGTCAAGGGCAGATGCCTGAGTTGTGTGCTCAATCCCCGGTAGGGGGTGTGTAGGAGGCAGCCAATCAATGATTCTCTCTCATCATTGATGTTTCTATATCTCCCTCTCCTTCCTCTCTGAAATCAATAAAAATAATTAAAAAAAACACACAGGTATAAAAATCAGCCCAAATTAGTTAATCAAGTCCATCAAGAAACTACAGCCCAGCCAGTATGACTCAGTGGTTAAGCATCAACCTATGAACCAGAAGGTTGAGGTTCGATGCCCGGTCAAGGTACATGCCCGGGTTGTGGACTCCATCCCCAGTGGGGAGGAGGTGTGAGTGCATGTGTGTGTGCGTGCGCATGCGCCCGAGCAAGAGGCAGCCAATCAATGCTTCTCTCTCTCCCTTCTCCTCTCTGAAACCAATAAAAATATATTTTAAAAAGAAACTACATCAATCACTTCCATTGGTATATTTCAGTCAGGTTTATATTTTAAAACAATTTTACCTACCCGCTGATAGCCAGAGTAGTCCCGGGGAGCACTGAACTGAGACTGTGTGTAACCACTGTTTGGAGTGTTAGAGAATGAAGGGCGGTAACCATCATATCCTCCTAAAATTTAGGACAAGAGAATAATTTTTTTCTCTTCACAAGGAATGTTTACTTTCTTACTTACTACTAACCAAGGGAAGAACTAAAATATTATAAGCTATTCATATTAATTTCTAATCACTATCTTGACCCAATCTGTTTATATATTTCTATGAGCAGTAATTAGAACAGTGGTTCTCAACCTTCCTAATGCCACGACCCTTTAATACAGTTCCTCATGTTGTGGTGACCCCCAACCATAAAATTATTTTCATTGCTACTTCATAACTGTAATTTTGCTACTGTTATGAATCATAATGTAAATATCTGATATGCAGGATGTATTTTCATTGTTACAAATTGGACATAATTAAAGCATAGTGATTACTCACAAAAACAATATGTAATTATATATGTGTTTTCCAATGGTCTTAGGTGCCCCCCGTTAAAGGGTCGTTCGACCCAACCCCGCCCCAGGGGTCGCGACGCACAGGTTGAGAACCGCTGAATTAGAAGATGAAATTTTCTCTCATCCATGCACATACACACATGAAAAGACAAAAAAACAACCAGAAAAATATCCCTAAGGTCTGATAATATATGAAAAGCAATTATCCCTTATTGGACAATAGTAGGCATGGGTCTGACACATAAAAAACTCAATGTCAATTTAAATGACTGTATCAAAATATACAAGTTTTTAAATTATAAAGGAGACTAATGTAGAGAGATACATATCTTTCCCAAAAACATGACTATTTCTACGTATTTTACAAATCAGGAAAGGACATGAACTTGGTATTAATTTTTACCTCTGAATCCATTGGCAGGGCCCCTGTATCCGTTCATCAAGCCTCTAGCACCACGAGAGCCTCCACGAGACACACCACGACTGTTGTAATAGGGCTGACTGCTCCGAGGAAACCCCGTGTTCTGCTGGGGAGGCTGCTGGTGGTTACCAGTCACTTGATGGGGTTGGTCCTGGGAACCATGGTAAGTGCCAACCACTACAATAAAAGAGAGGGAAAAACATGTATACACACACACACTACACACAGCTCATTACAATTTGTTCTCCCACATGCTTTCTGGCTTAAGAAGTGTCTTATACAATCTCCTCAAAGTTTAATTCTGTCTTTAAATAAATTTTCATATTAATAGGGAAAACTACACATTAGTAAGTCCCTGCCTTGCTCCTACAACAGAATAAAAATCTCCAACAATTCCTTATCTCTGAAAGCACACAACTGTGTTGAGAACACACAATTCTATCCTTCCAAATGATTTGAAAAGCTATATTATTAAACATCTTCTGAAAGGCATCACCTATTAGCACAAGAAACTAATTCAGAAGATCTCACATACAGAAACAGTAAAGTTATCATTTTATAGCATTTAATTATTTCTTTTCATTATAAAGTTCCTTAGTGGTTGAAGCTTTCATTCTTTTAAATCTCCCTCAAATTTAGTGAAAACTTACAAAAAACTGTTTCCATAGCTAAGCTACAATATTCAGTCAATTACAAAGATAAACCAGCAGAGGCCTTTAACTTGTACCCCCCTTAATTCTTGATTCATTTCAAGCACTTTTGAGTGCAGCCAATTCTGAAGACAGTTACATGATACACCAGCATGCAATAGCTAGAATGAAAGGTCTTAGAAGGCCCACTACTCTGCACCCGTCCTCCTCCTCTCTACAGTGGGGGATCTAGGAACCTTCCAATGTTAAATACTGAGGCACATCTCTGCTATTATGCCAATGTTCATAATTTTCATAATTCACGGGATGGCGGAGGCAAAAAACGGGGTGCTAACTAAACCTTTGGGAGATGAGGAAAGTAGAGACCACAGGAAGGCCTACACCCAGGAACAAAAACAGCAGCTTCTAGCCAGCCCAGACCTCCCTTGCTTGGGCAGAAAGAAAAGGTGGCGTGACTCTCGAACATCTTTACCTGACTTATATACTCAAGAAACCCTAAGTACATTTTAGTTTATAGAATTGTATTTTTCAATTAAAAGGGTAGGAAATGTCTAAGGAAGGAAGGATCATGACTCCTTTTTCAATTATGTAATGGAACAAATACACTGTTATTTACAATGTGATCTTTAGATTAATTACCTTTTACTGCATTCCCAAAATTTAAAATTACAAGCAAATATCACCAGTACAAGTAACATTGTCTATCTAAAAAGATTCATTTGTATGCGGGTAGAAAGTAGGTAAAAGAACCGAATTTTCGACTCACTTTTTATCACTAAGAATTAATGTTGGTCAAATCTCACTGTAAGAAACTCAAAGCAAAACAATTAAAGAGTGATCTTTATTTAAAAATACCAGGACTCCTTTTCTCCTTTAATTCAAATTAAACAACACTTCTGGAATGATGGGACACACTGATTTGTTCAACAACTATCGGAGTGCTCTCAACATGCCAAGCATGTCCTAGACATCAGGGATGTATCAGTTACTAACGCACAACCTTTGCCCAGATGGACATTTTAATAATGGGAGATAAGTGAATAAAATACACTTACAAGTGAAACATCTATATAGTATCAGGTAATAAGTGATGAAGACTAAACCATAGTAGGATAAATAAGTGACTAAAGTGAGTGTGAAATATTTAGACAGGGCAATGAAGGGAGGTCTCTGTAAGGTGCTATCTGAGCAAAAACCTAATAAAGGTCAATAAAAAAAGCCCCATAAACATGAGTGGAAGAAAGTTTCAGGCAATAAGGAGGAAAGTGTAAAGGCTGTGAGAGAGCAGAGAACCTGCTGTGTTTGTGGTTGGTATGGAAGGAAATAGGATGTACAGACAGTCCTCGGGTTACGATGGACTCGACGTACGTCGTTTCGTGGTTACGTCGCCATCTCCCATTTATAAAAAAAAAAAAGTTCCGTCATTTCGACATATGTACATATGTTCTTTGTTTTTTATTATTTATTTACCACAAAAGTCAGAAATTGTTATCTTTCTTTTAAATTTTATTTTTACTGTTTTACTTCATTGCTGCTGTGTGTGCTCCATGTGAATGACATAGGTGCTTATGTAGGTGGGCTCCAACTTAGGCGAAAATCGCGTTATGTCATACCATAGAAACATATCTCCGATGTAACCCGAGGACCTAATGTACACAGGATCAAGGCAGGGGCCAGGTCATAAAGGACCTTATAAACCAAGGACTTTGGATTTCTTTTCTAAATAAAATGGGAAGTCACTGAAAGGTTTTGAACAAGAGAAAGACATCTTATTTACATTTTAAAATAATCACTCTGGGCTACTGTGTAAAGAACAGACTAGGCTAGAGTTTCAAGTTTAAATAAGCAAAATATATGGGCTGATTTTGCTTTTTTATTGAAAATGTCTGAATGTTATGCAGTTAATCTTTATAAATAATGTCTTTTAAAATGCTAACAAAAGGTTATCTAGCTCAAGTGCTTCAGTCAATTAGTGAAGGCAAGTTATAATATAAGAGCAAGGGAGTTTGAAATCAACTGGCACAAGGGGTAAAATTAAGCAAATCAAATGATATGTAGTAATTACTTTTCATTTCATCACACCATCTGAAAAAAATGGCAAAATAGCAAGCATGTCAGCACACTGTCAAAAGGCCCCAAATTTACCTGCTCCAAACCAATTTATGAATACATGGCAATGAAATAATTAAAGGAGCCTGAGAGCAAGAAGCCCAGTTATTCAGAAGCTGAGCACATATAGCATAACTGGCAAATTTCTATCAGATTATGACTGACTTAACCTACCTGCTGATTAGTAAATGCTGAGTACTATAGGGCTATGTAAGGATTTATTACTGAAAAATCTACCATGTTGATCCAGGTCTAACAAGAAAATTTCAGTTACTAAAATCAAAGTAATAACAACTCCTATGGTTTTAGCAGGGGTTTGCTATAGTTTGTTGTGGGATCCCAATTAAAGTCCTAGGAATTAAATAACCATAGACCTAAAAAGGTATTTCATGTGTTACAAATTTAACAAATCTAAAATATCTTTATCTACTTTATTACTGTGACAGGTATGATAACAGGCCAAATTACAACCATACTTTCCAAGAAGGACTTTTGTTTCAACCAATCAACCAAATGCAGCCACCACCAACTCCTTACTGCTTCCTGGCTTTGTATAACTGAGTGCTGAGTATCATGCCAGCAGGCTTTAATAAATTAGCAATTAAAAGCAAATTATACATAATTTGAGTAACAAGTTTAATTCCACTAAAAATATAATAAAAAAGATACTATGAAAGCTCACTGACCAAAGGAAAATGGGTATAATACTGCAAGTTATTCATATATAGCAAATACGTACTCAATTTAACTCAGGACCAAAAATGCAAAATCCGTAAGGTCTAATGCTAACACAAAACTTCCTGGATGCGGCCACTCTGAAGTCTGAACTGTCCTACACTGTCAACACCTGCATTGGGAAACAAGTAGCCAGGACGTGATGCAGGGTACCCTACCTGTTTGAAGCTGTTCTTGCTGAAGCTCTGTTTGCTCTACTTGGTGAGGCTGACTGGGAAAGCTCTGGTTATAGCTGGCCTGGTACTGATTCTGCTGTTTTAAAGTTTCTGGTTCATTAACAGGAGGAACTGGGGCATTCATATTGAACACCTGTAAGTAAATAAATGATTAGTTCATCCAGTTATGCTAATAATTTCCTCACTTTTAACATGGCAGACTTCAATGCTGGTTTTACCTCAAATGTAAAAAAGTCTCAAACATCACACACACACACACACACACACACACACACACACACACACACACCCCTTTCATTTAATGCACTTCAATGTGGGAAAAAATATATGCCATCCAGCACTTAAAGAAGAGAATTATGAATGGGGATTTTAAAAATCTAAAGACATATAATCAATAGCCTTGGAAATGCTATTATAAATGATAAATCTGTATAAAGACATAAACCCCTGATACAATATCAGTTATACAAATTAATTAAATAAACTTCAACTTTGAGTTGAATATTTACTTCAGTAATTTTATTTTTATGATATTTTCAATCACAAGTTAATATTTTAAGTATGTAACACTATGAATTTTCCTATGAGCACTGATTTAACTCTATCCCACTGATTATTTTCCATTATCATCATTTTCTACAAACTACAATTTAGAGATGTTTACTGAAGAAACAGGGTGAAGTATCAGACTGCCTGAAATTTACTTTGATATACTTCAGTAAACAATTAAGTAAATATAGCAAAATTTAAACAACTGTTAAATCTAGGTAACAATGTTTATATATAGATATTATTTTGGTCTGTTTTTCTGCATATTTAAAATTTTGTTAATCAAATCAAAAGAGTGCAGCTGTAAAACACATAACTCCTAAGACTCAAATCTACCGTTGGAAGCAGGAAAATCAGAGTTTAGGTTCAATTAAATATACCCTACAGTTAGGGTAGATGCAGACTCAAGCACAAAGTTAAATAAAGACTTTTTGTTGAAACTCTAGCATAATAGTACACACTAGGTACTCAATGTTGGTTGAATTAATTTGCCTACCGTTTGCATGGATTGGAATGGAGCTGCATTTACATTGATTCCACTGCTATGTAAAGGTTTGCTTGTCCCAGCCTGGAACACTTGGGGCTGAGAGGCAGCAGGAAGGGATGAGGATGCTGTAGTCTGGTCTGCATTTAAAGAGATTGTTGCCTAAACACAAAGTGAATAGATGCACTTTAGTGATAAACTACACTTAGCCAAGGCTACTGCCCATATGTGTATTAACAAACTCAACCATTTCATGAAATAAAAATGCTGTAGTACATGCATTAGGTCCAAAATGAAAGTCACTATATTAACAGTCATTTACCTCTGCCCAATTCATGAATAAGCACCTCATCAAGTTTATATGACCTGGTAACAGAACTTGCCTGAATCTGATCAAGTGGTTCCTTTTGTGGTCGTTGCTCTGTAGCATGAGAAGGCTGGTACAAGGGTTGAGATGCTGTATACCCTTCACTTGTGGATGAAACCAAAGGAACCTACACAGAGATAAAGTAATCAAAGCTTCTTTGTGTTCTAAGCCAACTCTGATACATGCAAGGCTAAAAAAAAGTAGATAAGTAGACTATAAAACCTAACCACTACAAAAAATACATGTATTATTAGAGCTCAAAGTTAAACATTAGTCCAGTTGTAAGGCCCCCACAAATGCTTCTAAAATGTAATATCTGCACTAAATTTTAGAATTATGTCTAAAAGTTTCTTCTTTCATTATAATAAACTAGTCTAAAAAAACAAGAATTAGAAAAAAATTTTATACATCACCAAGAAAAATAAATGTAGTCATGGAAATAAAGCTACACATGCCAGATTTGGACACTCATAAAATTCATACCTGACTTTCATAAGCTAACTAAGAAAGTGACTAAAGAACTGGCTAAAAACAAACCTGCAAAAATATTTATATCACTCTCACCTGTGTAGCTTCGGGTTGTACGGGAACTTGATTAGGCTGAGCAAGTCTAGATTCAGAATGAACTGAAAAATTGACCAAAAAAATAATCGTTATACAAAATTAAATTTTTTCAAAGATGTCTAAATACCTTTTACTTCGTAGCAAAAGGCAAAATTCTATAGCCAAATTCTAAATAAACTGTTTAGCAATCATGAAGATACTTTGAATATTAGCTTTCAATTTCAAACACAATTTTAGTATTGTGTTTACTGGTAGTCATTATTAATCAACTCTCACAATGGTTTTCATTCTGTTTTACAAAGGTAAAGATGTTAGTAATAAAGTATTAACAAAGAGGTAGAGAGCAGCCCTAGCTGGTTTGGCTCAGTGGAAAGAGCATCGGCCTGCAGACTAAAGGGTCCCAGGTTCAATTCTGGTCAAGGGCACATGCCCGGGTTGTGGGCATGCAGGAGGCAGCCAATCAATGATTCTCTCATCATTGATGTTTCTATCTCTCTCTACCTCCCCTTTCCTCTCTGAAATCAATAAAAATATATATATTTTTTTAAAAAAGGTAGAGAGCAGAACAGGTAAGAATCAGTGCCAGTGTTATGAAAAAGGCTTCTAAAGCAGTAACTATAAAGTAGTATTACTCTTAAGACCTTAGGTAATATTCAGTATTATTTTAACACTAGAGGCCCAGTGCACGAATTAGTGCACCAGTGGGGTCCCTAGGCCTGGCCTGCGGGATCAGGCTGATACTGGTTCTCCGACACCCCCTGAGGGGTCCGGGATTGCGAGAGGGCTCAGGCCAGGCCAAGGGACCCCACCAATGCACGATCGGGGCCGAGGAGGGACCGCAGGACAGCTCCAAGGTGTGCCCAGCCCATCTCGCTCAGTCCAGATCAGCTGGACCCCAGCAGCAAGCTAACCTACGGGTCAGAGCATCTGCCCCCTGGTGGTCAATGCACATCATAGCGAGCGACTGAGTGGCCTTAGCATATCTTTAGCATTTTATGCTTTGATTGGTTGATCAGATGACTGGACACTTAGCATATTAGGCTTTTATTAAGTAGGATTATCAAGTTTCAATATAATCTCTCAAATGTTTCTGCACAAAAAATAAAAGTGTAAGTATACTTTTAAAAAGCCTATATTCAATTCAGTGTACATATTATTGCTAACTCCCACCATCTTTCCATTCCCCTACCAAACATGATTATAAATAAAAAATACAGGATCTCGCCCTGCCTGGTTGAGTGTTATCCCGTGCACTGAGAGTCACCCAGTTTGATTACCAGTCAGGCCATGTGCCTGAGTTTTGGGCTCAATCCCCAGCAGGGGGTGGGCAGGAGGCAGCCTACTGATGTTTCTCCCTCCCTCCCTCCCTTAAAAAAAAAAAAATGAAGCATATTTAAATACATTAATTAAAAAAAAAAATACAGGATCTTTGGTTAGTCATTTAAAATTGCCTGTTCTTACTGGAGAATCTAATGCAGAGGCCACCAACCAGTGGTCGGTGCACTACTGGTGGTCCGTAGACTACTGGTGGTCCGTGAGGTCCGAAAGGTTGGCGACCACTGATCTAATGGACTCAGCATTTATTTACCTGAGTTACATGAGTGCTTCAGCACAACTTACTAGCTTAGAAAACTGTGTATTTTCTTCCTCCGGTGGAGCTCAGAAAATGAATGCCAATAACTCTAATTCCTTTCTAGCAGGCCTAACGCCTAACCTTCATCTTTTTTCTAACTCTTGGTAGAAATGTGACCAAGATGAGCTCCCTTTGCTTGGGAAAAATCCCAGCTACCTTACCAGATTAACTGTCATTAAACATGCTTTTACTCAGCAAAGCTTTTTATATAACGTTTAAAATTATACATTAAATGTGTTACTTTGCATAGTTCCACTTTTGTGCCCTTAATGCTGACATGATCTGGGAAGAAAACAAGACTAAAAATCACTAACAATCCACTTAACCCAATAAAGGTACCAACTCTACTTAGTGCTGCTGTTTCAAATAATGGTGTAAGATTAGTGTTGAGTCTGAAACTTCAACTGTCTTTTTATCTTCACCTTTTATCTTAAGCATTCCCTTACCCACTTGACTGTTAAATCTCATTTTCAAAAAGCTGCAAACATTCTTCAGAAAAAAACACCTCTATTATTTTTTATTCTGAGATTAATCTTGACATTTAAAAAGTCCAAGCAAAATTTCATTTACATAAATTACAGAAACAGGAAAAACTGGTCTATAGTTTTATAAGTCAGGAAGTAATTACCATGGAGCTAGGGGGAAGGGTAGCCAGTGACTGAAAGGTGACAAAAATAGGCTTCTGGGTACTGATAATGTTCCATTTTTGAGTGCTGATATCTTCAGTTTATGAAAACTCGTCAAAATGTACATTTGTATGTACTTTTCTATTTTTATATACCAATAAAAAGTAATAAAAAAGCCCAGCGGCGTGGCTCAGTGGTTGAGCATCAACCTATGAACCAGGTTCACCGTTAAGATTTCTGGTCAGGGCACATGCCAGAGTTGTACGCTCGATCCCCAGTAGGGGATGTGCATCATTGATGTTTTTCTCTCTCTCCCCCCTCCCTACGTCTCTGAAATCAATAAAATATATAGATTTTTTAAAGTATTAAAAAAAATATAGAACTACAGTTAGCATTTGCATTATAGGAAAAAATGTTTCTTATCAAATTAAAAGGTAGATCTAAAAGTTAAGCAAGCATTAAAAGAAAAAAAATAATTTTACAAACTTTACAAAACCTGAAAGCACTGACCCTTATTTATTTCTCACATAAAAATATGTCATTACTAACCTGGAGGACAAACCAGCTGGGGCATGTCCATGTTTTGTGTTGGATTCATAGGCTGTGCAGATACAATGGCAGGATCAAGTGTCTGATTTTCAAAATCCAGCATTGAATCCTACAAGGGAGAATACAATGGAATTAAGTTATATAATGTAAGCACTTAGGTACTCTGTTAGTGTTTCATTAAACTGCACATACCTGTATGAAATTATAAGGCCCCTGCATTTGTGCCATAAGGTCCTGTACTCGCTGTCGTCTCACAAGGGGATCTGCCTGAGCCACGGGTGTCAAAGAGTGGGGCTCTGGTACTGAAGGAGACACAGCCTGAGGTTGCTGCTGGAGCGAATTTACCACCTAAAGGGAGAAGGAGAGGGGAGTGGATTGGTAGAATGAAAGCGCTCCATTCAGTACCATCATGACAGATCCCCAAACTACATACGCTATCTATACTGTAAACAGAATAGATTTTAATGTAGTTATTCAAACTGATCACAATTATGTCAAATTTAACATTCTGATCAATATTAAAATTCTAATGTGCTGTCATTCCACATGATTACCATATAGCATTTCACAATTACTTTATAGACTGGTTTCAAAGAAAGACTACCAGTTATTTATTTCCTAAAAGAATGCATTTTGCTTAAACTGCTAAGCCTTCTATATTAAGCAAACCTATATATCTATATTAAATACATATCTCAGTATCCAATATATAGTCCGCACTCAAGAAATGTTAGCTATTATTATCATCAAGCTTTGAGTTCCCACCGTTCCATCCTCTCAACCAATATTATAGGTCAAGGTCCATCACTTCACTTAAACTGCTACAAAAGCCAAACCTCTTTCCCTCTGTGTCCTTTTCCTAGCTCTAATAATTTCTCCTGGTTATCATTTTTAATAGTTCCCTGCTCTGCTGGAAAAAATCACTAAACTTTATTACATCAAATGTACATTCTGCCCTGGCCAGGTGGCTCATGCACCAAAGGGCTGCAAGTTTGATTCCCCGCCAGGGCACTTATGAGAAGCAACTGATTAACGTTTCTCTCTCACATCAATGTTTCTCTCTTTCTTCCTTTTTCTTTCTCTCTCTCCCTATCTTAAAAAATAAATCAATTAACATATCCTCAGGTGAGGTTTACAAATTTTTTTATATTCTTCTGTTTGACTTTTTAAGCCAGGGGAAGTCATACCTGTTAAGCCTAAGTAAGTCATAACCTTCCTTTATAAGGAATATTGAGATAATAGAACCTGGTAACCAAACAGCCTTAAGGTGAAGGAAAGGAGTCTAAGATGACATTTCAATAGAGCCCCTGTGAGTAGGATTTTTCTAAAGGTTACCCATGTGGGAACCCAGGTTTTTATAGAGCAACCTAATAAAAAATCATATACTTTAATACACTAACCTTAAGTTATACATGGTTATAATTTTTTGAAACTGGATCAGCATCAGTGATTCTATTAAACTTCAACAGGGATAAACAAATCACCTTTTAAACTTAACAGTCTTGTATAAAGAGTTTATTACAATAAATGTACTAAGACTAACAATCTTAATTTGCTCTTAGGAGACATAAAAATTAATCAATCTTGTAACAGAACTCTTACCTCGACTGTTTCAACTGTCCACTCATCTACCTGCTCCTTTTCACCACTGCTGAACTGTGTTTCGGCCATAAATTGTCTATTTACATACTGCAAAGCAAAGTAAATGTTTGAGACCTCTGTTTGAAAGGCAGAAAGGGAAAACCAGCATTATATAAAAATCATACCTCTGTGGATTCAACTTCACTTGGTTCAGTGTATTCCTCTGCTGGCTCAGGTTCTAAAGATACAAAAGAGTATAAGGAACCTTTTTAACAGTTTACCATCACTATATCTGAATTTATTTATAAACTTATAGTTAACAATAAGTTTCTATACTTTATCATTCTTACAATAATGTATTTAGAAAGAATTTTCTTTACTATTTATTCCAGAAAAAATTATTTCAGTTTCAATAAATTACTTCAGTTTCAGTTTTACTTCTGGGTCAGGTATAATGTCAATTAAGAGCTACTGTTAAAACTTCCCCCTGTTCTTAGAATTCATGTTATAAAACAGCATATAGATTATAGTGGTGGCAAAGGAAAGTAAAACCAGGCCTGTAAACTAAACCTCATTCCCCCTCAGTACTCACCAGCTTCAGCTACCTGGTCTTCAACAGCGGGTGCTGAGGCTGCCTCTTCCTCCTCACATAGCCCGTTCTGGTGGTTGTGGGTGCTATCAAAGTAGTTTGACTGGAAAACACGCTCGACAATTTCCTTTAGAGCTTTATCTAAAATTAGAATATTATAATGTTAAGACTATTTGAGGTTGCCTGACTTGAAGATGCAACATCCTACAAAATATTGTAAGAAAAAAACCTCACCAACTATTACTAAAACATATAAAAACATTAAATTCCATCAAGAACAGAAATTTATTATAGGACAGGGAACAAAAGCTCCTATTTGTATTAAACTTCATGAATTTTATGTGTTAGTTTTTTAAATAGCTGATAATTGTCATTTATTCATTCAATATAGCATCTAATTAATTTTAGTCAACATGCTAGGCACTGGGGCTAGAAAAAGATATGTAAAAAAGATACCGTATCTGCCCTCCCTAACTTTACGGCCCAATAAAGAAGAGTTATCAAATACTCACACAAAAAAAAAACAGTCAAATTACATCTGTGAAAAGTACTACAAAGAAGTACAATGGATTGGACCTACTCAGAGAGACCACCAGAGGCTTTCCTGGTATAGGTGCTGGAAGAGCTGAGATCTGGAAGATGAGTAGTAGAGAAGTGTTTCAAGGCAGAAGCAACAGCATTTACAAAGCCCTGTACAAAGAAGAAGCGTGCCAAATACAAAAAAAAGCAAGTATGCACTGTGGCTGAACCACAGGGAGTAAGAAAAAGCATAAGAAACTTTGAGTCTGGAGAGATTGGTAAGGGCCCTATGATGCAAGGTCTTGAAATAAATGTATATAAAATGTAATTAAAATAAAGCCAGTATAAGATTTTAATGAGGCATAGGGGGTGGATTCAGTTAGAAGACTGCATTAGGTAAGAGAAAGGCAGGAAAGTAGAAGAGAAAGAGAAGTAGACAGATTCAAGATATTTAAAAGGCTAAATTGTCAGAATTTGGTACACTAGGCCAGTGGTCGGCAAACTGCAGCTCACGAGCCACATGCGGCTCTGTGGCCCCTTGAGTGTGGCTCTTTCTAAGCCTTAGGAGTACCCTAATTAAGTTAATAACAACGTACCTACCTAAATAGTTTAAGTTTAAAAAATTTGGCTATCAAAAGAAATTTCAATCGTTGTACTGTTGATATTTGGCTCTGTTGACTAATGAGTTTGCCGACCACTGCACTAGGCTATAAGGAGGGCAGGACAGCAGGAAAAGGTGTGGGTCAAGAATTAAAATCTCAATTTCCTGGCCTTATATAGCAAATGTACAGTAAGGCTATTCCTTCATAGGTCACACACCACAGAAATAAAGCTTCAGGGACCATATTATATCAAATTTTAAATAAAATTAATCCTATTAACAATAAAATTATTAACAACATGAACACTTCATGTTTTCCATTCTCTACATTTCAAAGATTCATGACTCAGAACTATTTATTTTTTTAAAAAATGCATGAAAACTGCCGAAACCGGTTTGGTTCAGTGGATAGAGCGTCGGCCTGCGGACTGAAGGGTCCTGGGTTCGATTCCGGTCACACACCACAGAAATAAAGCTTCAGGGACCATATTATATCAAATTTTAAATAAAATTAATCCTATTAACAATAAAATTATTAACAACATGAACACTTCATGTTTTCCATTCTCTACAATAAAATATATTTAAAAAATAAAAAAATAAAAAAATAAAAATGCATGAAAACTGAATGCATATAAAAACACTAATGCCCTGGCTGGGCAGTTCAGTTGGTTGGAGTGTCTTCCTGTACACCAAAAGACTGTAGGTTCGGTTCCTGGCCAGGGCACATACATAGGCTGAAGGTTCGACCCTGGCTCACACTGATTTTTTTTCCCCTCTCTCCCTTGCTAAGAAGAAAAAAAATCAATAAGAAACATATCCTCAAGTGAGGATTAAAAAAACAGCCCTAGCTGGTTTGGCTCAGTAGATAGAGCAGAGGTCCTCAAACTACGGCTCACAGGCCACATGCGGCCTGCCGAAACATTTATCCGGCCCACTGGGTGTTTTTGCCACCACTACCTGTTCTGCTTAGCAGCCGACTCATCCCGGGCCCGCAGTGCGCATGTGTGGAATGTCTGAGGGACAGTGAACTGGCCCCCTGTTTAAAAAGTTTGAGGATCCCGGAGATAGAGCATCAACCACTGACTGAAGGGTCCCGGGTTCAATTCCAGTCAAGGGCATGTACCTCGGTTGCAGGCTTAAAGCCCAGTCACAGTCAGGGCAAGTTCGGGAGGCAACCATTGTGTCTCTCTCAACTCAATGTTTCTCTCTCTGCCTCTCCCCCTCCTTTTCCGCTCTCTCTAAAATAATCAATGGAAAAAAATAAAATAAAATAATCAATGGAAAAATATCCTTGGGTGAGAATTAACAACAACAAAAAATTTTTTAAAAACACCCTAATATTGAGTACATTAATAACTTTCTTTTAGCTATAAAGATGTGACATTCTTAAGATGCAAGAGCAAGACTAGGCAGAAACTAACACCAAAACAAGCTACAAGGTTAGATGCTTAACCCTTTTCATTCCTCAATAATGTTCACGAAAATTTGATCAACCTTTACCTAAAACTACTTTTTTAAGCTAACAAGCTTATGCACATATATCAATTAGTTTCTAAACTTCAAGTGGTAAATTCAGTACATACTTATAGCAGAAATAAAATAAAAAAGCTAAAAATATGTTTTACAAAGAAATACAGATAACACAAGTTAACAAAAATTTTTTTACATGAAATGATATAAAATCCTCGATTCCTCATATATGATTTTACACATTTCCTGTACACACCAAATTGTATCATACTGTTTTGGCAATTAAAACTTAAAATCCAATTTAATTTCTTTTCAACCCAATAGCTAAAAACAAGGTATAAACATTACCTTGATAGGTTCAAATATCTATTTGGCTAAATCAACTTCATAAACAATCAACATAAGGAGCTATATCCTGATTTACTACATAGTTAAAAACCTAAAATTCCTCCTAATTAACTTAGCGAAACTTAAATGTCCTTTAAAAAAAATCAACATATAATTGCATATTTCAGGTTAAGGAGCTCACATATAGAAAACTGGACTAGATATCAATACCTTTTTTAAAAGAGAAAAAAAATGAATGTCCCCAAGTTAGCAAAAGTCTAAGAAAAATTGAAGAGAGACTAAGACAATGACCATATGAGGTGCAGTACATGTTTTTCACCAAATTTCAGCTACAAGGAAAAACCAGTCCCCAACTAATAACCAAAAACTGGAAAGTCAATTTGGTGTTTATCTGTTCACCTCAAGCAGAGTTAAGTTATTTATAAACAAAACCAGATTAAGTTAGGGCTCCCATCATTATAGACTTTTGGTTGGTTGTTAGTGTTTTGACCTATAGGCGTGCACGCATGCACACACATTCATACACACACAAAATACACAAAATGAAAAAAGTAAACAGCAGATATTATTTATATAATTCTAAAATTTCTTCAATTAACACTACTCTTAAGTAGGAAACTAATTTTAAAAGATTCTTAGTTATAAAATCCCTAGATCCCTAGAAACCCGATGCACAAAATTCGTGCAAGGGGCTCGACCCTCGCAGACCCTCGCAGCCCTGGCTTCATCCGGGAGGTCATTCGGCTGTCGGTCTAATTAGCATATTACACTTTTATTGTTATAGAAGATAAAGTGTCAGCAATACTCACAGGTTGTTCCACATACAGATTTTTCTTTGCCTTCCAGCAAGTCCCACAGGTGAATGGAGGCATGTTCATACTGTTCATTCAACCTTATAATAATAAATAGCTAATTAATTACCTTTCAATTGTCAATTTAAAGTAACATTTAGAAGCTTCTATCAAATACCACTATACCTCAAGCTCATGTCCCGTTCAGGGTCTGCTAACTTGTAGAATTCATCCAACAATGACAATTCCTCTTCAGACAGTATTGGCACACCATTCAAACCCTGTTTCAGGTCAGTTCGCACTTCTTCATCTCCCAATTTGTCCAAAACATACTGCAGCTCAAGTACAGTTTTTAAACGTTTTTGTTCAGCTTCTTCTCTCATAAGTTGCTCCCGTCGTGCTGTTTTCTTTATTGTTTTCTGAATCTGCATAGGAATATAAACGTAAGACATCAAAATAAATTTTTTTAAAGACTCTTTTAATTCAATCCATTTCAGGTCCAATGTAAATAAGACATATTTCACTCAATGAGTTAAATGTGACCCCATCTTACAAAGAGAGTTTAATACATGATCTACTTTAAGCAGTTGTTAGAACTTCAGAACACACCTTTTATATTACTGAAGGTATTATGCTACTGAAATGTTACCAATAAAATGATATATTTGGAAGTTGCTTCATAATAATCCAGCAAACAGGGAGTAGGGAAGTAGGTGTGCGTATACTGTACCAAATATGATTGCCCATGAAATGATAAGTGTAGAAGATAGATATGGTATATAGAGTTTCATTAAATTCTTTAGTTTTGAAATTTCCCATAATAAAAAGAATGATTTTTAATTTAGGCCCTGAGTCAATTAAAAGAGAACCCCAACCACCACAACAAAACATCTTAACTATATATATATTCTCTATGGAAAAATGATCCAAAGTTCTAAGTACCTATTACTGATTCATAAAGAAGCATCAAAACTCACCACTGTTACCTCAACCCAAACAATCCCCTGCTGGTAAAAGCATTTCAACACTTGAAAATAGTAACTAAAACTGACTTGTTTTTATGAGTAATCAGATACTAGCAGAGAGAAAGAAAATGGCAGAAAAAGACCGATAAAAGCTAAATATGAATGTATTCTTCCCACTGTTTTCTCTCCACTACACTCTTTTTCTTTTCTGGCACGGTTGAAGGGAGAGCATCAATCAAACTCAAATATTTCTCTTTTCTCATTCATCGCATCAGTGTGTGATCAAAGAAAAGTGCATCTTTTCAAGAGCCACGACATTGTTTTCCTTCCCACACCCTCCCCTTTCTTGAGACTCACTCAGATAACTGGAAACAGAGAAAACCAAAATAAGGACATAGAAAACATATAATAAAGGGAGAAGTAGGGAAGACCTGGAAGGAATAATGAAGGTTGCAGTAAGTCAAGTTTATAATGGCAGCAGAGAGGATAGTAAATTAAATGGTATCTTAGCAATACTGGCAAGAAATCTATATATATAAAAGGCTAATAATATGCAAAGTGTCCCTTCAGGAGTTCAACTGGGAGACGGGGAGTTTGATCACTTGCTATGATGTGTGTTGACCACCAGGGGGGCAGCGCAGAACAAAGGAAGGCCCAGGCTGGCAGCTGGCAGCCGGGGAAAGAAGGCCCCAGTCAGCAGCCAGAAGGCCGCAATCGGCCCTGATCACCGGCCAGGCCTAGGGACCCTAACCATGCACCAATTTTGTGCACCGGGCCTCTAGTAGTATATATGAATGTAAAGATGAGATCTCTTAACCTAGGGTGAACAAGATAGCTTTCAAGGAGAAAAAGTACCATCTACTCCAAAGATGGAAGACCTTTAAATCGTATTGGGGAGTATGCTTTTAGGGTAAAGAGGTCTTTATAGGTAGCCAGAAACAGGAAACATTATAGGAAGACAGGGAGGAATACGAAGTGAAGTCAAGAAAGCAAAAAAAATTAAGAAAGTCACATTAGATGAAGTGAGAAGCTCAAGTAGGGAAGAATATGAAAATTAGAACAAGTGGGCTGGACTAGGTTTAAAAAAGCTCTTGAATGCCAAACAAGAAAAGTGTTCAATAATTGTGGCAAATACAACCTAAGGATGGCCAGTAAAGTTAAAGGCCTAGTGAAAAGTTGCTAAAAACACCAGTGTTAAAATAAAAGCAAAGGACGACACAAGTATTTTCATTTGCACAGTGATAGTAGCTTCAGAAATAGATTATTTATTAAATTGTATAGTATCAGAAAAAGAAATTGGGCAGAGTTCATGGTTCATCAAGACGAAGGCTCTGACCTAAGCTAAGGGGAACAAATCCCTACTTGAATGTAAATTAAATTTCCTTCAGTTCTGAAAGATATCATCAAACTTTAATTGAATTTAATAAGAATATTAAGTACATGAAATATATTAGTTTTGCATGAAATTTATTAGTTATGCATCAAATACTATTCTAAGCACAACCTTCTGATGAGGTAGGTAGTATTATTATTATTGCCATTTTATAGATTAGAAAACAGAAGCAGAGTGATAGTCTTTTCCCTCTCCTCCCCGTTGTCTCATTCTTCTCTTTTTATCCTACTGGTTCTGTTTCTCTGGAAAATCCAGACTGATCAAGGAATAGAGAAATTAAGTAACCCATTCCAAATCATACAATTATTAAATAAAAATGGCAGGATCAGTAGTCAAACCAGACAGTCAGGTTCCAGAATCAGAACTCATAATCTTTGTACTGCCTCTCATCCTATCTATACTAATAATAGAGGAATATGCCAATTGTCCAGGACACCATCACAGTAATAGTAACGACCAAACAGCAGGCTGCGTGGGGCGACAAGGCCGGCAGGGGGATTAGTGAGGGATGACCAAATGACTGAACAGCAGGCTGTGTGGGGCAACCAGGCCGGCGGGGGGGGGGGCAGATGGGGGTGACCAAGCCGGTGGGGGGTGGTGGCAGTTAGAGGCGACCAGACTGGCAGGCAGAGGTGGTTAGGGATGGTCAGGCTGGCAGGGGGGGCAGTTAGGAGTGATCAGGCAGGCAGGCAGGTGAGCAGTTAGGAGCCAGCAGTCCCAGATTGTGAGAGGGATGTCCCAGATTGGAGAGGGTGCAGGCTGGGCTGACGGGTGTGTTGTCCCCCCCAACCTCCAGCCCCCATGCATGAATTGCGTGCACCGGGCCTTTGGTCCTGTATAATAAAAGGGTAATATGCAAATGGACCAAATGGCGAAACGACCAGTCGCTATGACATACACTGACCACCAGGGGACAGACACTCAACACAGGAGCTGCCCCCTGGTGGTCAGTGTGCTCAGCCAGAAGCCAGGCTCATAGCTGGCGAGCACAGCGGCAGCAGTTAGACATTCCCCGAGGGCTCCCGGACTGCGAGAGGGTGCAGACCGGGCTGAGGGACAACCCCCAAGTGCCCAAATCTCATGCACTGGGCCTCTAGTCACATAATAAATTATTCATTCATTTCATCAAATTTGGGACAACTTTATATTCTAACACTGTTAGCCTTTGTCCAAATAAGTTAACACTAACTCAGAAAGATTAATTTTCTGGTCTCAATTCTGAACACATTATTTGACTTTGTATTTCATTTTTGTCCTGTTCCTAAAGGCTTTTATTATATCAAAAGATGTTTGGGGAAAAACACTCCATTTTGTTGGATCAAGAGCAATGTATCAGTCTGCCACATTCCTTAAGATCCTTAATGGGAAAAATAGTTACCAACTATATAAACAAGCCCATTTTCTGATACTTAAGGAACTTGTAAGATGGTCATTAAACATGAAGGAATATTTAAAATAAATCCCTACCATGCTTATATATTTTTTAAACCAATGAAAACCTTAAGGTAACTATTACACAAGTTTGTCATATCTGAAAGTCAGTCCTTTTAAAAGGCATCTACCTTTCACGCGTTAAACTTTACAAAACTGGAAAGCATCTTAGATATAATTGGATCCAACCTTTTCACTTTGCAGAGCTTATCAATAGTAATGACAAGGACTAAAAACAGAGAAACAACAAAATTTTCTGCCTTCCATATTTTTAGTATTTCATATACATATACCACCTTTTACTTACATCTTGACTTAATGCCATGAAACTCCTCTGTAATTCTTTTGCAAACTCCAAGTTATTTGTGACTTCCTGGTACTTAGATACGGCATCCTAAAATAACAAAGACAAAACACAACTTTACTGGAAACACAAACACAAAATTAATTTTGTTGTTAAAAATATTGGACATATAACCTTAAATAAAATGTAGCATCTTTACCAGCTGATCTTGATTAAGCCGTTCCCCTTTGTTCATTCGCTCCTGGTACTGGTAATCATCAAGCTTGCCCTGTATTAAAAAAAAAAAAAAGTATATTCCATATTGGAAGTATATACTAGCTTAAAATAACAAAACCCACATAATCCTAAGTCTGTCTCAAATCTTGCCCTAAATATGCTTCTTCGATATATTCCGGTTTGAATTAGTACATAAAAAACAGTGAGCTAAAAATGAATATAAATACTCTAGCCACTGCTAAATGGTATCAAATATTACATCATAAGCCAATGACAACATTGTTTATTCTTTATGTTTCTAAAAAAAAAAAAGTATAGATCAGACGACCCATACACATGGTTCCTCCAGCCCACATGGGTGAGGGCCACAATTTGCTTAGGAACCACTTATACCCAAGTGAGCCTATCAGATATTTTATAAAGTGTTAAAATTTTTTGTCCCTCCCTCCCCTTGCCAAAGAATTTACATAAGTGATATAAAAAGAATTCACGAGTAATATAAAGTTGTGTTTTTCTGAATAAACCCATGTACGTATTATTGTCGATGTGCCTCATCCATTTTCCTTAAAAACATCAGATACTTCAAGTTATCATATCATAGTCAGCAGCTTTCCTTTGTCATTTTCTCAAAAAATGGAATTAAATGTGCGAGAGTAGGGGCAGAAAATTAACCACTGGTCATCTTTTTTCTTTTTTTTCTTTTTTTGCTAAGATGAAAACTCTGGAGGTTTCCCAGGCTACTACTATTAGTAAAAATCCCAAGGAAAAGATATTCAAGTAATGTAGCCTAGTCAAGAATTCAATTATTGTTTTATGGGTGAAAAGAGAAAATACCATAACCATTTTACCCCAAATTAAAAAGCCTACCACAATTTGTTAGTTTTACTGGAGGTAAATAAAACCAAGATGATCATCAAAACTTAAAGGAAGATGAAAGTGTCTAATTTTATTCTTCTATGGACTATTTTATTTCACATAGTCAATAAGCCTCCAGATAAACAGGTATAAAATCAAGTTTATTAGGTGAAAAATCAAGTTTTTTTACACTGATCTGACAAGCCTAACCCCAGGTGCAAAAGATATGCTCAGCTACCTCAAAATACTCTAAAAACAATTCAAAATAATATAATTTAGCCAGAACCGGTTTGGCTCAGTGGATAGAGCGTCGGCCTGAGGACTCAAGGGTCCCGGGTCCGATTCCGGTCAAGGGCATGTACCTTGGCTGCGGGCACATCCCCAGTGGGGAGTGTGCAGGAGGCAGCTGATCAATGTTTCTCTCTCGTTGATGTTTCTGGCTCTCTATCCCTCTCCCTCCCTCTCCCTTCCTCTCTGTAAAAAATCAATAAAATATATTTAAAAAAAAATAATAATAATATAATTTAAATAAAAATTTTAAAATTCTCCCCCTTCATCTAGATTTCTACTTATTCCCTCTCCTCTGACCCTGAACCATATTTTTTCGTTTTTAAAAGGGTAGGCTACTTTTAATAAAAAACTAAGCTAGTTAAGATTTGCTTTTAATTTCAACTTAGGATGTAACAGTATTATAATCAGAATTCTTCTATTTAAAAATATATGGATAATATAACATATGCCCATAGACGGAGTCCCTGAAATTTAGTACAAGTACACAGTTAAAATACTGTGTACCTGGCATTTATTATCTTCCCTTTTTATGGTATTATACATTTTTCATGGAAATTGTTGCTGAATCTAGAAATTAATTCACACTGAGTGTACTCTACATCCCTCATAGGGTAGAGTTTTATATACCTAAGCTTAACTTTATCATTGAACTAGTAGCCCGGTGCACAGATTCATGCACATTGAAAAAAAATTAATTAGAAGATTCATGTGATAATTACGTTACTGCAAAAAATTACATGTCAAAATAGTATATATAATATAGTATTATAAAATTAAAACGCGCGTATGATTAGCACCAGCCAGAGCTTTCTATGTATTGCGCATGCGCGAGTCAACGTTTTATTTTTAAATTGCCAGTGCACATCATATGTACCAGCCAGTCGGTCAGTCAATGAATAAATTGCGACATGGTTCAAGTTGAATGTCAACAAAAACAACCAAATTCAGGATCAACAATGACAGATCCACAGATCGAAACACACACGTGTGATTGATGCCAGCGAGAGCTTTATATGTATCATGCACACGCAAGTCAATGTTTATTTTTAAATTGCCAGTGCGCATCATATGTTCCGGCCAGTCAGTGGGTGGGTGCATCACTTAGCCTTTTCTATAAGTGTAATATGCTAATTAGACTGGATGGCCAGACGACCTTCTGGACGAAGCCAGGACTGCGAAGGCCACGGCTGCAAGGGCCAAGCCCCTTGCACGAATTTCGTGCATCAGGCCTGTAGTATACATATAGATGTCTTGAGAACTTCAAACACATATGCCAATCAAAATAGATGTCAAATCAAACTCCTAAAAAAAATACTTATCCTATATAATAAAAGCCTAATATGCAAATTGTTCAACCAGGAATTTGACCACTCGCAATGACATGCGCTGACCACCATGGGGCGGCACAGAACATGGCAGGCGTTGGCAACGTGGCGCTGGCAGTGGGCGGCAGTGGAGGCGCTGCCGGCCCCAATGGGCCCCAACGAGAACAGGACCACAGCGGGATGGTGGAACAGGTGAGCGGGCGGAGCCAAACCAAGGCAGGTGCAAGTGGGGGCCCAATCGCCCTGCCTATCGCCCAAAGACAGCAACCAGCAGCAGCATGAGGGGGAGAGGACGGGGCCGCCACCCGGCTCCCCGGTGCTGAGGGAGCTGGGTGGGGGGCCGGGCTCTGATCAATCACCTGCAGGCGGGATAGTGGAGCAGGTAAGGGGGCAGCACCAGGCCAAGGTGGGGTTCCAGGCAGGGCTATGGGGCAGGGGGCACGAGCTGGGGCCTGATCCCCACAGGCCACCCTAACTGACCCCACCTGTGCATGAATTCGGGCACTGGGCTTCTAGTATACATATAAAAACAAATATGATGCCTGAATGATAGAATTGTAAGTAGAACTACTTTACTTTTCCTTGTTTTGTATACTTAGATATTCTGCAATGAACATATAATTTGTATTATAAAATTTTAATTTCATGCTACATAAAATATGTTAAGATTGACACATTTCAGGATAGTGTCAAGACTTACACCTATAAAAATCCTTAAATATGAATCTATACTAACCTCTAGTAGGACAAGCTATCCTGTGATAGAAAAGCTCCAATTTTCTACATAATAATGTTAATATTCATCCAATCCAGGTCTATGGCAGATTCCATTTTCCAAAGATGGCTACCATATCTGCAGTCCCACATACTTTCCTACAATGTGATGTTGGCACCTCCCCATTAAGAACTAGTCCAATTCTCCTGTCATTGTATTGAGTGGGCTTCAAACAAAACAGTACAGTAAAAGTGATCCTGTATGACTTCCAAGACTGAGTTATAAAAGCAGTGTTTCTTTGCTGGTCACTAAAAACACTCATGTTTAGGGCCCAAGTTATTATATAAGTTCAATAACCCTGAGGTTGCCATACTATGAAGAAGTCAAGCCATGAAGAAAGGTCTTGTATAAGAATCTGGTCAACAATGCTAGAGTTAGGAGTCATCCTAGACCAGGCATCAGACATGTGAGTAAACAAGCCTTAGTTCCCCAGTTGAGAACCCAGCCATCATGGAGAAGATACCAACCCCAGTGTGTCTGAATCACTGAAAGGCAGAATCCAGATTCATGATATAATGATGTTAAGTTTTAAAGCAATCTCTCATACAGCAGTAACTGGGAACAAGGTTAAAAAGGAAATGAAAAGCAGTTTACTATGTGAAACTCAAGCTTCGACGTAAATCTTCATGGAATACCATCATTAGAAAAGTATGTAAAAAGACCTCTGTGCAGCCAAAATAAAGATCTATGATTCTATTAAAGCTCATCCATCAACTTATTGTGATTTTATGTTACTGTACCATGTTTCTAGTTTTTCATTATAATTTACTTTTTTATTGATTTTATTTTGTCAATCCTCACCCAAGGATAGTTTTCCAATTGATTTTCTTAGGGAGGGAGGGACATTGATGTGAGAGAGATATGTGATGTGAGAGAAACATGATGTGACAGATTGGTCACCTCCCGCATGCACCCTGACTGGGGCCCGGGATCGAACCTGCAACCCAGGTACGTGCCCTTGAGTAGGAATGAAGCATGGGCCAATGCTCTAAACAATGAGTCAAACCGGCCAGAGCATTTCATAATTTAAAACCTAGTGTGGCTCAGTGGTTGAGTGTCAACCCATGAACCAGGAGGTCACGGTTCAATTCCCAGTTTGGGCACATGCCTGGGTTGTGGACTCGAACCCCAGTAGGTGGCATTAGACCAATGGGTTAACTACTCATATCATCCACATAAAACAAATATTAAGCATCATTTTTTGGGGAGAAGGGCTGTTTTCCTAGCATAAAAAGGTAACTTCATCAGAAAGTCTACCATAATACTGGTAATCAAAACCTGCCCTCTTAGATTCTATCTTAACCCTTTGAGTGCCAACCAATATCCTAGGAACTATGCTAAAATTGCCAAGGCATTTTTGCTGATTTTACAGCAGTTTAGGAAAAAAATTATGAATCACAAGTAAATGAAGTTACATATTCAAAAACTTAAGGAAACCTTTACTACATTTGTTTTCATCTTTGACATATATTGTTTGCTGATTGTATTATAAAATACTGGTAGAAAAAAAAATTTGAACAAGACACATAATGTTAAAATAGAGGGACACCCTTCTCCAATATCTTCCACAAAATCGTCATCTTCACAGCAGGAATTGACATATTTAGCAATATCATCATCACTAATAAAAGCAGACTTAGAACTGGACGTCATTTCAAAGCTTTAGGGCTACAAAATCTGAGTAAACTTCATAAAATCGTAGTACCTGTAAAAAATTAGGCAGATAAATGCCAGTGGTCAATTTTAGAACTACAAACATTCGGCATCATAAGTAATCTGCACTAGGTGCCATCTGTCAATAAAGAGTGAACTACTAGCATCTAATAGTGACACTGCAGGAGGAGCGCGATAGCGCTCCCGGCACTTTTGGCGAAAGACAGGAGGAGCGCAATTGCGCTCCCGGGCACTCTAGGGGTGAAAATTCAACTTAGGGTTCCTTTTTCAACTACTTAGTGTCCAGAATGTATTAAAAATTCATTTACACCACCACATGTGAGCAAGACAAAGATCAGGTCATTTCCCAGATTACCCAGAGACTCTGAACCAGGGAACCATCTGATATAGATGTGACTATACCTGGTAAATGTCAAAACACTATATCCTCATGTGGTACTAAGAAATAATTACCCCAACAAGTGCTGCCCAGTCCCAATCTATGTTTCTTCATTACCTTTAATAGCTGACAAATAAAATGAAATAACAGAGATGAGAGACCAAAAATAATTCTTCAGCTAGACAACTGTAAATCGTCATAACAAGATTTAGGAAGAAGAGACAACTCTGAAAATTTGGCTATCCAGGAAAATATGTAAATCCTATTCTCAATTAAGGAGAAAATCTCCAAATTGGGATACAAAAGATACTTAAAAATGAAGTCTAAAATAACAAAAGTAGTAAGAGCACCTAGCTACACTTTATATTTTGTCTTCATTCAAATAAATCACTTCTACAGTACTGAAAGAACCTGTAGAAAGAAATACAAACACGAAATATAAATATTTCTTTTCCTTTCAACTTTCCATAACATTCAGTGGCTTTTCTGGATACCATTTCAAGTCCCCACTTCTTATACTCCCTGTTCTTCACCTAGAAACATTAGTTTTGGCCCTGACCGGTTTGGCTCAGTGGATGGAGCGCCAGCCTGCGGACTCAGGGGTCCCGGGTTCGATTCTGGCCGAGGGCATGTGCCTTGGTTGCGGGCACGTACCCAGTGGGGAGTGTGCAGGAGGCAGCTGATCGATGTTTCTGGCTCTCTATCCCTCTCCCTTCCTCTCTCTGTGAAAAATCAATAAAAATATATTTTAAAAAAAAAAAGAAACATTAGTTTTGACTTTGTCCACATATCGGTAGGCAGCTGGCTCTGCCTCCTGTCCACTCTCCACCAATTCAACTAAAAATTAGTTGCTGGTAAAATTCATTAGAAGTCAGGAAACAAATGTTTCCTCAATTTTTAAAAGAACTGGAGAGATCGCATATAATACAATCCATAGAAGATCCATACCAGCTATCTTCAAATGCTAAAGTCTTATCATGTAGCAGAAGTCTAAGTTGTTCCAGGAAACAAAGTATATATTAAACAGTGGTGGTATACCTCAAACATTAAGAACGTGTACAGCTCAGCAGGTCAACCCATGAACCAGAAAGTCACGGTTCGATTCCCGGGCAAGGCAAATGCCTGGGTTTCAGGCTCTATTCCTCATTAGGGGTTGTGCAGGAGGCAGCCAATGGATGATTCTCTCTCATCATTGATGTTTCTATCTCTCTCTCACTCTCCCTTTCTCTCTTTTGAACTTAAAAAAAAAAAGTGTCCAAAATTGAAAGACTTTCATTGAGAAATGAGCATTCCACACGCCCTAGAAAACTTATTAATGCAGAAGCTGAATGAACACCTACCTATCCAGATAGTAGGATTTCTGAATACTAAAAACAGTAAAAGGATACTAAGTTAGAAGCTACCTAAGGTCCAACAGTAAGATAATTTTTCAAGCTGGTAAGTAACAAGGAGTTTAATTTGACAAGACTTTTCTGCCCCACAAAAAAAAAAGGAAAAAATGATATAATCCTGTAAAAACCCTTATTCCTTGTCCATGGCTGTAATTATGCAGTTAAGTGTGAATGAATGGAAGCAGCTGACCCTAGCAGGAAAACAAAAAGTTCAATGTTAAAGAGTCTCAGCATCATCTACTTTGAATTATATTTTAAAAGTCTAAAGCATACCCTGGCTGGTTATCGGGGCCATAGACTGAAAGGGTCGCTATGTCTCTCTCACATTGATATTTCTCTCTCCCCCTCCCCTCCACTCTCACTCTCAAAAAAAAAAAATCAATGGGAAAAATATCCTCAGGTGAGAGTATCTATAGCCTATATAATAAAAGGCTAATATGCAAATCGACTGAATGGCGCAAAGACCAGTCGCTATGATGTGCACTGACCACCAGGGGGTAGATGCTCAACGCAGGAGCTGCCCCCTGGTGGTCAGTGCGCTCCCACAGAGGGAGTGCCGCTCAGCCAGAAGCCAGGCTCACAGCTGGGAGCACAGCAGCAGTGGCGGGAGCCTCTCCTGCCTCCACAACAGCACTAAGGACCCCTCGGGGGATGTCCAACTGCTAGCTTAGGCCCGCTCCCCCCCTAATGTCGTGCACCGGGACTCTAGTATATATATAAAAGGCTATGTGACTGACTGGCTGGCCAGCCAGTACATATAATGCGACTAGAAACTTAAAAATAAATGTTGACTTGCACATGCACGATACATATAAAGCTCTTGCTGGCGCCAACCATACGTGTTTCAATCTATCATTGTCGATCATGAATTTGGTTGTTTTTGTTGACATTCTAAAGCTGAAAGAGAGCAGCATCATCAACAGAACATGTCTGAAGACCAACTATTGGAATCTGACATTGGTCTCCCATCTAAAGTAATTCGAAGACAGTGTACCATGATGCCAGCATTTGCGGTAACTATTAGTAAATCACAAGCACAAACTCTAGACAGGGTAGGAATATTCCTAGCTGAACCCGTTTTCGGACATGGTCAGTTAGTTATATGTTGCTTTCTTTCAAATTCAAAGAGCGTGTGACGTTACTGTTGTAAATACTTCACAAGGGAAATTAGTCAAGCACCCTGAAAATGTTTTTACTCTTAATGTGGTATACAGGGAACTATTAGAATAAGTTTAATCAATTTATCAGTCACTGTTTTTATCAGTGTTGTTTTTTTATATCATGTTTTTGTTGTTTTTAATATCATGTCTGTTGCTATATATTATTTTCATATACATTTTACTAATTTTCTTTCACCTCTGACACTTCTATTATAGAGAAAGGGTAAATAGCAATATTAAAATATTTCTTCAGCCCTAGCCGGTTTGGCTCACTGAATAGAGCGTCAGCCTGGGGACTGAAGGGTCCCAGGTTCGATTCCAGTAAAGGGCATGTACCTTGGTTGCAGGCACATCCCCAGTAGGAGGTGTGCAGGAGGCAGCTGATCAATGCTTCTCTCTCATCGATGTTTCTAACTCTCTATCCCTCTCCCTTCCTCTCTGTAAAAAATCAATAAAATATATATTTTTAAAAAATATATTTCTTCATATTAATTTCCTTTCAAAGTGACAAATCCGTGCACCAGGCCACGAGTATAGAGAGTGTGTGTGTGTGTGTCTGTGTGTGTGTAAAGTCTAAAGCTTGTGCATTTGAAAAGCAAATAATCATTTATAATCTTAAAGGTTATATAATCTTTTTAATTAGTTGCTTTAATCCAGCTACTCATTAGAATAAGTCAGTACAACCAAATGATTTACTCTCAATGTAAAAAGGTGTGAGCTGCAATTTATTTAAAATTAATACCAAAAGGTTTTTTCCCAATGAATAAAGTATATTTCAGTTATTTTTATCTGGATAACAGCAGTAAGGGGCAAGCAATGAAATTTCTAGTAATTTATAATTGTGCAGATACCAAGAATTGGCAATTTCTTTCTTCCTAAGACTATTCACAAATCTTGCTTACACTACTAGATCTTTTAAAATATGTATATACTGATTTCAGAAAGGAAGCGGGAGAGAGAGATATAAACATCAATGATGAAAGAGAATCATTGATCAGCTGCCTCCTGCATGACCCCACTGGGGGAATGAACTCATAACCCGGGCTTGTACCCTGACTGGGAATGGAACCATGACCTCCTGGTCAATGCTCAGCCACACAGGCCAGGCACACTACCTAGATTTTAAAATAAGTCTGCTCTGCTCGCCTACTCATTAACTCTACTCACTTAAAAAAAAAAAAAATCCTTCAGGAAAAAATGCTGTTTTAATTAAAAAAAAAAAAAAAAACAAGTTGCCCTAACCCGTTTGACTCAGTGGATAGAGCGTTGGCTTGCGGACTGAAGAGTCCCGGGTTCAATTCCACTCAAGGGCATATGCCCGAGTTGGGGGCTTAAACCACAGTAGGGGGCTTGCAGGAAGCAGCCAATCATAGATTCTCTATCATTGATGTTTCTCTTTCTCTCTCCTTCTCCCTTCCTCTCTGAAATCAATAAAATATATTTAAAAACACACACACACACACACAAGTTCAACAATAAAAATTTAAGAGTGAAGATGAGGGATGGGGGGGTAGAGAAACCACAACAATAAATAGCTCTATACAAAAAGCATTTCCCCCTCATAGATTAATCCATTTTAACAGGGTTTTGCTGGTGAAGCTACAAATATTTCTATGTGACTTCATCAAATAGCAAATACTTAGCATATGCCATGAGACACACTATGCTATTAATAGTCTCTTCTTTTACCTATTCTGAAGAACATAAGGCAATATAAAAATGTCAAAGAAATATACAGACAATAGGTGGCACAGGAAGTTACAGGAAACAGACTAATTTAGCTGAGCATGGTCAAAAAGCACACCTGCCCCTTTCCTCGGGAAATATGAAATTCTGAATTCTGCCCAATAAAGTCTATTTCATCTATGGTTTTTTTAAATATATTTTGATTGATTTCAGCGAGGAAGGGAAAGGGAGAGATAGAAACATCAATGAGAGAGAATCACTGATGGCTGCCTCCTCCATGCCCCCTACTGGGGAACAAGCCTGCAACCCAAGAATATGCCCTGACTAGGAATTGAACTGTAACCTCCTGGTTCATAGGTCAAGGCTCAACCACTGAGCCCTGTGGGCCGGGCTCATCTATGTTTTTACACTTATATTCTACCCACCAAAAACACTGGAATAGCTAGTATTAAAAATAAATATGCAGAAGCCAAGCAATTTACAATTCCAACTTGAGCTAAACTCTTCGACTACTCCTCGCATTCTTCTCTGCAACATACGTACTACTCATTTACTCCAGAAAAAGGAACCAATTACTAAAAATTATCCAGAAGCTTGGAATATAAGAATTAAGATAGGAAAGTTGACATACCTCCTCCTACTTTTTACTGGTAAGGCTTTTCCCTAATTTTCTGCTCTACAACATACCAAGCTTGAGTAAAGACTGGTAAATGTACATTTGGGGCTTACCTTAGCATAAAGAGAAACTTCAGAGTTCAACTTAAAAGTTCATTTCATTACACAATGTCCCAACAATACAGGACGTTACCTGTACTGCTAGTCTGAGGACCTCATTATCTGGACAGCCTACAAACACTAATTCAGCAGTTCTCAACCTGTGGGTCGCGAGACCCCTTTGGCGGTCGAACGACCCTTTCACAGGGGTCGCCTCAGACCATCCTGCATATCAGATATTTACATTACAATTCATAACAGTAGCAACACTACAGTTATAAAGTAGCAACGAAAATAATTTTATGGTTGGGTCACAACATGAGGAACTGTATTTAAAGGGCCAGAAGGTTGAGACCACTGCACTAATTTAACAATAAGATGTTAATAAAGGTCTAACAATGAAGAAATGAGAAGCTTTTTCTTTTACTTTCAGCTTTTAAAACAAAAGAACTCTAAAACTGAAGGATTTGAAGTAAAAGGCTTTACTTTACTTGGTTCTACATAAAAAAAGTAAACTTATGGTGCAGAGCATTACAATTCTAATTACCCCCATAAAACATTACAAGACACCTTAAGATTCACCCATTCCAAGCCAGGCCATTTCACACAAGTATCTCAATTTCCTCTCCTGTAAATGAATTGGATTAAATTGTAAGATAGCTTTAAGCTCTTATTTAAAAAGTCTTAGATTCTTTAACAGAATAGTAATAAAATAATGGCCATATTATTTTAGGTTAACCTTTCACAAGTATTTACTAATTTTTTAAAAGATGAAACACTACTAATCTTTAATTCTAACTGTAATTTAAGAAATTACATAAAATTATGACAAAGTATAGCTTAATCTAAGTCACACAAAATGTATTTTTATACCAGTATTTGCCACATAGGAATTATCCTACAGTACAATAATGTGGCTAGGTTAAAACAACCCATTCTCCTTGTAATACTTAGGATTCTGCCTTGATCCCAGAAAAAGATACCCCTATTGCCGGGAGCCGGTCCATCCTTGCTGTTTCAAGGGACCTGGCATATATGGCATACTGTTCTTAATATGTCTGCTCCCCTTGGCGCTATGTGTTTTAACCAAGGTCACCTCTCCAAGAAAGGTTGTTTCCCCAGGTAGGGATTTTTCCCTGAAGTTAGGGAGGGAATAAAACCCCTTAACTAAGTGCCAGGCGGGTAGTTAATCACTTTAACTAAGAACAATCACACTTAAGCTACATAAGTGGAATGGAGATAAGAAACACCCTAACCTTTGGAATAGAAATTGATAGGATTAAAATCAACTGGTATAAATACAGATGTAACAAGACAACAGGAGAGAGAACCTAGAAGACAGAACCTAGGGAGAGAACCTGGCTGAAGAACCTAGGGACAGAACCTAGAGACAGAACCTAGAGACAGAACCTAGCAAGAAAACATGGCAACAGAACCTGGCTACAGATCTTGGCTGGAGAACCTAGACAGAACATGGCAAAAGATCCTGGAGAGAACCTGTACACAGAACTTGGCTGGAGATCCTGGAGGGAGAACCTCACTATGCTGATCAAATGAACGCTGCTTCCGTGTCATTCCTTCATCGCCGACTCCGTCCACACCTTTGGGGAACCCCTGGACCGGCTGGGGTTGGACCCCAACACCCTATTATCACATGAGGGAATTCACATCATCTTTTCAAATTCAAATTTAAATACTTCCCTATGGCACACACACAGCACACACAGGCAGGCAGAGAAGAACAAATTAAGCATTATAAATGCGTTTTTTCTAAGACAAGGTAAATGCAAAACCAAGTAATCTTGTCCTCTGCATTGCAGAGGAATAGTTCATGCAATCAATGAAGAACACATCAGAGACTTTAACTGTCAAGAAAAACTTCAGATGTTAGCCCACAAAATGGTTAATGTTTTTATTTCAAATACTAAAAAGAAACTCTGTACAACAGCTGCACTGAAAATTCTAAGCAGAGGTACACTGCATGCTCTGGTAAGAAATGTTAGCCTAACAAAAGCATCCTTTTTCTGATTATTATTTAACTGCAAAGATATAAAGATCAAGGAGACTTTAGGGAGTGGTATGAAAATCAGCACACTTTAGCTAACACATCTGGTAACATATTGGTTACATAGATGTCAGGCTGTTTTGCAAGAGAACATTGGTTAATCTTTCAAAGTCACTAATGTATACTAATTCCATTATATTTACAAAGTGTATAGCAATTGTAAATATTATCTATTAAAACACCCTTTATTCTGCATCATATCTGATTACATCTCACCATGTAAATGAGCTCTCTCTTCAGTTAACATTAAGACTTGATTTCAAAATATCATCTTGCAGCCTTAGCTGGTTTGCTCAGTGGATAGAGCCTCGGCCTTCGGACTGAAGAGTCCCAGGTTCGATTCCAGTCAAGGGCATATGCCCCAGTTGCAGGATCGATACCCAGTAGGGGGCGTGCGGGAGGCAGCCGATCAATGATTCCCTCTCATCATCGATGTTTCTACTTCCCTCTCCCTTCCTCTCTGAAATCAATAAAAATATATATTTTTTAAAATAATATTAAAGTTATATAAAAAATCAACTTTCACAGCCTAGGGCCCAATTTTATACCAATAAACTGATGAAAACTAGGCAATCACTCAAAATTCGTTATTATTTATACTTTAATCAGTTAAAAGATTTGTAAATGGAGTTTTACACTAGATTAATTTATAGCTGCATTTCTTCTTTCTGCTAAACATTCATGTAATAAGCCCAAATTTCAAAAACTACCAGGCCATTTAGTTGCATTACATAATAGGACGGTATTTCATCAATGTTAAGTTTGCTTTCTCACTGAACAGATGCTTGGGGTTTCCTCTAATGACTGGGCGTACTAGGAAATTAACAAATAACTTTCTTTTTTAAGTAAAGTGAAATAAAAATTGCAATTATGCCTTAATGTAAGTGATACTACATATCTGGTAGTCATTTTTGTCAGGATACTTGATTTTTAGAACCCATTGGAAAAGTCATTTTGTCCAGAAGACAAATACAGCTCAAATATCAATTGCTAAGTAGACTGAAGTAAAAAGAAATCCAGTTATACACAGTATCTTACTTTATCCCCTAACAGTTTCTAAACGAAGTTCAAAACCAGTTTGTAAAGTAAATCCTATTTTAGGTGTATTAAGAATGCTCACTCCCTATAACAAAAATGAATCACTTCAGTCCTTTCTACACCAAATCATCTAGATATAAAAAAGTATTGAGTTTCTCAAAAGTAAAGCGTCAAGTTTTAATAGTAATTAAGTCACATCAATACTGACAATTTAACTATTTCACAAATAGGTAGCTCCAAGTCTGTGAGTTATCAAAAAGCCTCACTTAACTGTAATTTGACCTTTCTGATATCTAGCACCCAAAACACTTAAGACCAGAAAAGATATGAAATACATTTGTTACTTTGTATACTTTGTTAAATCCCCATTCAAGGGAATTTTTCAGTACTTACTAGCCTAGTCTATAACCGCTGTAATATTTACTTTACTTTTTCCTTTGTAACTTGGGAGGAGGGGCAGAGAGGTGGGCAATGTACAGCATATAGTAATATCAGCCTATGCAGGAGTGACCTGTCATGGTTCAGGCACTCCTAAGGCTTATAAACTAGATTTCTATTTTTTTCCAATTCACTTGAACACTAGTCTCTTACAGTCACTTCACAACTAAGCTAGCTGTTTATCTGCACCTTTATATTAATACCTTTGAAGAATTATTTTTAGTCATTAAAATATAAATGTCTACACTTAAAATATTAAATCATTAATATTTATCTTTTGATTCCTAAAAGGAATCAAGATTTCCTAGGAAATCTGAAAATGAAATCATTCAAGCATCAGCCAGATTAACAGATTTACTGCTGTAAGGGGTTTTTAAGAGATACCTAAGTCTCAATTTCAAATAGAATGCCAAAAACTAAATCAGATGGCAGACTCAGACCAACACTGGCCTTGGCCATGGTTATTCTATTACATATTTGAATGTAGCTACTTTACAATTAAAATACTTTTGTTGCCTTGTTGCTATTCATAAATCTATTACTGCAATCATTTATAATAAACCACACTTGTTTGACAAAACAAAGGGTCAGAAAAAAAGATAGAAATCCATAATTAGAGAGCATCTCTCAATTGAAAATAATGTCCAAGAAATCCAAGTAAAATTCCCAATACTGATGAGACAAAGTATCAAATATAAAAATATTGTTTTAAAATTCAAAAAAGTATAATGAATCATTAAATGAGCCATTAAAATAAGACCTCTATATCACCAGCTTTCAAGCCCAAATTTCCCACAGCCCAAATTTTAGCCTCATCATCTTAAGTAACACTATTAGATGGCTAGCAAAATAAACATTTTTAAATGACTTCCTCAAAATTCAAGGTCATAATCAGTTTTACTAGAGACAGACCAGCAGAAGTTATCAAATCAAAGTTATTTTTCTTTTTAAGGTAAAAACAAAAAGTTTGCAAAATAGTCACTGATGTAATTACCCCATTTTCTATACTGAATCTGTTTCTCCCTTTTCACCTCCAATCGTACGAAGGGTGAACTGCATTCCCTCCGCCTAAACCTTCCCTCTATAGACACATGCACACACGTGTGTCCCCCTAAAACAGTTGATACACTGTCCTGGGCTGAAAGCATAAAACAAAAGGCTGCCTTGAAGATGAACCTCATGGTGTGATCTAGAAGTACTAAATATTGAATCCAAAATACTGTCGGAGTGGCTCTGGGTTTTTTTTCTTGTTTTTTGTTTTGTTTTCGGAGGGGGTCGACGGAGGCCAGCCGGGCGGCTGCCCGGTCTCTCCCTCCCCCTCTGCTTTCGCTTTGTGCTCACAATGCAGCTCCAGCAAAGCGCTTCCCTCTCCCCGCAGCCGCCGCCATGTTAGCCGCGTCTCCATGTGCCCAGAGACCTAACGATCCCCTGGACACCCAGGCCCACCCCCCAACGGATCCCAGGCGGTGCCGTCTCCCTCCCGCCCCTCTTCAGGGTCCCCGGGGGACAGAACGCCGCTCCAGGCCGCGTTCTCGGGACCCAGTTGAGCGGGAGGCTCGGGGGGCACCTAGACAATTGAAACAAAGAAGGAAGCGTAGGGGAGCCCATCCGATGGGGGCGGGGGAGCAGACGGAGACCCGCTCACCAGGGGCTGGATGAAAAGCTATTCTAGTTCACGACCCTAAGCACACTCCCTCCCCCGGGGGGCGGGGGGCATTGAGCAGGCCTCGAGTGCACAGTAACGGAGCGGACACCCCCGGCCGGAGGACGCAGGCCGCCCGACTCCACGAGGCAGGCCGTCTGACGAGTCCTGAGCCCCCAACCCGGGATCGCGCTTCTCCCCGCTGGCCCTACTCCAAGAATTCGGGCCTCGGTAACCGGAAAAGGGCCTCGCACAGTTACATCTGGCGACAGGGCAGATCCCCACCCTAACACTTTCCACTCCAAAGGCTCCGGAGGCCCCAGGGCCTGGCCCACGGCAGGGGGGCAGTAGCCCAGAGTCCACGGGTCAGGTGACAAGCACCTCCCCTGCCAGCCCGTTTTCTGGGCACGAAGCTCCCATTGACTGTGAACTGGAAGCGGGGGGGCTGGGGGAGGGGGGGGGGCAAGTGGAGGGCAACGCCGGAGACCGAGAGGGAAGGATAGAGCAGTCAGGGTCGGAGCATCAAATCCTCCCTCCCCCGCCAACTCTCAGCAC
>NW_005871266.1:1480320-1594006 GCF_000147115.1 Myotis lucifugus | reverse complement strand
CGAGCGGGCAAGGGTTGCGGTCCTTACCTGACTGTGTCATGCGCTACGAGGAGCGCAGTCCGCTTCGACCCGTCCCCGCTCCATCAAGATCCGCTGCTAGTGAGGCGGAGAGCCGGGAGCGGGCGGGACTTAGCCAGCCTCCCTCTGGGGCCGAGGGGGCGGGGGAGGCAGCGGGCGGGGTCCTTCGCGGTTGCCCCGGCTGCCCAGCGCGAATGCCTGTAGGGAAGCTACCTCCCCTCCGCCCGCCCGGGCCGCCTACCAGCCCTGCCCAAGTGCCGGCTCAGGGAAGCGGCCGGTCTGGACTGCTGCGGGAGGCTACCGGAGCGGTGCCTGAGTTTTGGACGAAATCGAAGCTGGGGTCCTTCAGGCGAAATCGCTTGACGTCCAAACGAGGACAATAGGTGTCAAGCAGCTGGATCTGAGGCCGCTACTGTCGAGTGTAAAGCCCTTATTTGGTGGGGGTGGGGTGGGGTGGCAGAGGTTTCTGCGACTAAGGGGTGCGTGGGGTGGGTGGTGCAATCCCAGCTCCTAGAATGCCTTGTGTGTGTGCAGACCAAGCCAACTCCCACACCCCAAAAGGTCTTGAGAAAACACAACTTCCCCTACAAAACAGTCACCCAGTAACCTAGGAATTCTCTAGAACGCGTTGGAAATGAGCAACACGGGTGGCTTCTTAAAAGTCTTAAAACTCCAGGTTCATTAAAAATAATTGTCAGCTGCCTTAAGATGACATTTATCCAGTCGGCCTGAGTATTGCGATGTAGACCTTTTCCCTTGTTTTAGATGCACCAGAAACTTTTAAGAGCATGTTTAATGAAATAATTTCTTTTTCCCCTCCAAGAGAATTACTACAGTCTTGTAATTAACCCAGGAGCAGGGTGGGTGTGGTTGAGGACAGTGAACAGAAACTGAGCCTAGTGCTGGAAGGAAATGTATTAAAAGGAATATAAACAGTGGGAAATGAAGCAACATCATGTATGACAGCAGTAAATGAAAAATCCCATGAAAAAAAAAAGAATTTAAACAGGATTCTACCAAACTCGTTGTTTGGAGACTGAAATGAGTAATGCCGGCTGGCAGCAGTACATGCTGAGGGGGCCTGGAGAAACCACTGCAAGCCTGTGTCCTCAAGATAGTTCAGCTGCAAAGTCTGTTGTCCATTCATTCAAATCTGTGTTGTCACATGACTATGTGTTAAGAAGGCTTCACTGCTAGGGATTGGGAACAAAACAAAAATATCTTCACGGAGCTTACGTTCCACGCGGGAGAAGATAAGTAAATGCATGTGAGATAGTGAAGCGGCAGAAAAAACAAACAGGGCGGTGAGGAATAGCCTTGCGGGAGAGTGACACGCGAGCTAACACTGAGGGAAGTGAGGAAGGCCAAGCAGTTATCTTGAAGTCAGCATTTTCCGGGCAGAGGGAGCACCAAGGGCCAGGTCTGACACCAGTGTGCGTGTGGTGGGTTGAACAGCAAGGAGGCAACAGCGGCTACAACAAGAGTAGGAGATGAGGTCAAAGACATGAAAGGAGGCCAGTCTTGGAAAGCCTGTGAGGCCATTGTAAGGGCTTTGGCTTTTGCCGAGTGAAATGGGGAGTCACTGCATGCATAGTTTTAACATGCCCTTGACTGGAATCGAACCTGGGACCCTTCAGTCCACAGGCCGACGCTCTATCCACTGAGCCAAACCGGTTAGGGCTGCATGCATAGTTTTAAGCGAGGAGTGACATGACCAACCTGTGTTTTAAAGAAATCCTCTTGCTGCAATATAAAGAATTTAGAGTGTGCATTAGAGAGGCAGGGTAGAGCAAGAGCAGACCCTGAGAGCCCAATTTGGAGGCTGTTGAAACAATATAGCCCAGGAGATAGTGGTGGTCAATGTCATTATGTTACAGAAAAGGTGCTGACAGGTCATTGGATGCCTTATACATTGTGACTCTAGGACCGATAGGGTTTGCTAACAAGTTGTATGTTAAGTGTGAGAGAAGCCAAAGTTGACCTGAGATTATTCAAGATTTAAGCACCTGAACTGTCTGCAAGCCTAGAGGCTAGAAAAGATCAGAATTGTTTAGCTCCTTGCAGCTTTTAGTATACCCATACTGACCACTATCACTATCAAAATCTCAGACCCCTCCCCAGACTTACAGAATCTGCATTTTAACAAGATCTCCAGCTGATTTATAGGCACACTAAAGTTTGGTGTGTGGTTGTTTTTTTTGTTTTGTTTTGTTGTTTTTGTTTTGGAGGGGAAGGGGAGAATCACTTCTTTATTCCTTAGAACTTGACCAGTATCTTTCAGATCAGACATGAAATACTCTAGCAGGCAGATTCTCCCCAGACCTACAACCTACAGAATTAAACTCTTGGGGGTGGAACCCAGCAATCTTTGTTAACATGCCCACCAGGTGCCTCCGATGAATGCTAAAATATATGAGAACCATGGACTTGGGGACCTGTATTGATTCAGGTTAAGAAAGACCTGCCTTTACTTGGCACATTACAATGCAGTAGCAGTTATAAAGCATAAAGTCTCATGTTCAGCTAGATTGGGCTTTTCAAGAAAAAGGAAAGATTGTTGAGAGGGAGCAGGATAGCTAACACACATAACCAAGAATCTCATTTGGGGGGGTCCATCTCACAGCCCAGTATATCAACATAGATTAAGTTGTACTGCAGTAACAATCTTGAAAACTCTGTGACTTAAAACAGGGATTTGCAAACTATAGTCCCTGGGCCAAGTGACCATCAGTTTGTGTAAATAATGTTTTTTGGGGACACAGCCATATGAATTTATGTACATACTAGAGGTCTGTTGCATGAATTCGTGCACCAGTGGGGTCCCTCGGCCTGGCCTGCAGGATCAGACCAAAACCAGCTCTCTGACATCCCCCAAGGGGTCCCGGATTGTGAGAGGGCGCAGGCCAGGCCGAGGGACCCCAGTGGTGCACGATTAGGGCCATGGAGGGATATGGAAGGTTGGCCAACCAGGGAGGGGAGTAACTGCAGGAGGGCTCCAGGTTGTGTCCAGCCCATCTCACTCAGTCTCAATCAGCCAGACCCCAGCAGCAAGCTAACCTACCGGACAGAGCATCTACCCCCTGGCAGTCAGTGCACATCATAGTGATGGTCGACCTGTCGACTGCCTGCCCCCTGGTGGTCAGTGCACATCATAGCGAGTGGTTGACCGGCCTCAGCATATCATTAGCATATTACGCTTTGTTTGGTTGAACAGACGACCAGACACTTAGCATATTAGGCTTTTATTATATAGGATTACCACTGTTTTTGTGCCACAGGAGAACAGAGTTGAGTAGTTGTGAGAGACACTATGATATGCAATACCTAAAACACTGTTTATATATATTATATTTTTAATTGATTTTAGAGAGGAAGGGAGAGGGAGAGACAGAAACATCAATGATAAGAGAGAATCATTGATCAGCTGGAATCTAGCCCACAACCTAGGCATGGAACCTCCTGGTTCCTGGGTCAATGCTCAACCACTGAGCCACACCAGACTGGGCTACTGTCTCATTCTTTCCAGATGTTTACCAATAGCTCAAAACAAGTGCTACATATCCATCCTGGTTCAGCAGAGGATGCTGCTCATAGTGGTCACTTAGTACATTCAGAATGATGGAGATACCATATCTCAAGTGTTGCTGATTACTATGTCATAAGGAAAAAGAACTCAGGAATATCTGGAATGTCATATACTACTCCAGACAGATAGACTTGCCTCCTGTGTGCCCACACCTCAATGGCCAGGAAGACTCACACAACTGAGAGATGCTGTTCTAATCAGATACCCAGTGGGAAGTCAACTGAACCAGAAATATTTGATGAATGTACATATCTGTCCTGCTCTCACTTCCTACAATATGGCATCCTGATCCTGTTTCTTTGGTTTTTCTGACATTCTTGTAGTTGTTTGTTCAGATCAGCAAGTCCCGGGAGACCAATAAACTTAAGGCAAAGCAGTGTCCTGCCCAGCCCAATGCCATGGTCCCAGCAAACCAAATTTGTCTATTTCCTACAGGATAAAAATAGGACTAAAGCTATGTTTGTGTAAACTTCTAGTACACAAACCTTTATTGTTGTTAATCCTCACCTGAGGATATTTTCCATTTATTTATTTATTTATTTATTTATTTGAGAGAGAGAGAGAGAGAGAGAGAGAGAGAGAGAGGAAGGGGTTGGGGTGGGGGGGGGGAGAGAAACGTGGATGTAAGAGAGGCACATCAGTTGGTTGCCTCCCGCACTCGCCCCTGACCAGGCCATGGATGGAAGATGCCCTTGACCTGAAACCAAACCCAAGAGTCTTTGGTGCATGGGCCAATGCTCTAACCATTAAACCACATCAGTCAGGGTGGGTTTGGGTTTTTTTTTTACCTTTTTTCTAATCTAAAGCCATGTAGTTCTTAGGGTCATTATATCATTGAAGAAATAGAAAAATTAGTTTTCCCAGAAACCCAGTGGGAGCACAGAATATGTCTATAAACAGAAAACACTTCTCCAAAACCCTTGGTATTAAAGTTCTATCCATTATTAATATATTTAATACCACAAATCTCTCAAGCTGACATTCACTTGTTTAATTCATTAGACAACAGCAATCTGAAGTCCTCCACAGTCAAGCGAAGTGAGTGACTGAACAACTTATCCTGATCATTTTGGCAAAATAGTGGAGCTGCTTCAACTTGAGTCACCCAATAAGCCAATATTGAGTTTGTTGAAGCAAAAGAAGGGAACTTTTCTCTGAATTATAGTAACTGCCTTAGTGCATCAGATGGACAGAAACCTAGCCTCGGTGTGAACTATGCTGTTCAAACAGCTAAGGCTCTTGTTTTTCAGTCATTTTACAACTCAGCAGTAGACATTTCTATCCTAACTTTTCCAGTACTTCCTTTTTTTAATGATAAATGTCATAATTATTTATGTGTTCATAAGCCACCATTAGACTCTGATATTTTCAGGGGAAGAAAGCAATTGTTTTCACCTCTGTATCATCAGAAGCAATAATATGCCTGGCACAAATGTCTTGTCAATAAATATTGCCTATAAAAAATAATAAATATTGCCTATATTAACATATTGGTGTTATATTATTACTATTGGTCCATACTGCCTCTTTCCCCTGTTACATTGTGCTTATCAGCTGAGGTAGCATTCTTTTCCACTTGCATTTTCTTTTTAAACATTTTTTTATTGATTGATTTGAGAGACAGCAAGAGGAGACATCAATTTGTTGTTCCACTTATTTATGCATTCATTGTTTGATCCTTGTATGTTCCCTGACTGGATATCAAACCCACAGCCTTGGTATATCAAGACGATGCTCTAACCAATTGAGCAATCTGGCCAGGGCTCCGTTTGCATTTTTTATGTCTAACTTTTTTTAATTTTAATATTATGCTTAAAAATACTTTTCATATTTTATAGAGGTACAATATGTCCAGAACAGTTTTTTTCAGATTTCACAAAATACTGTTGTTTCTTTTCTTTTCTTTTTTTAATATTTTTATTGATTTCAGAGAGAGATAAACATCAATGATGAATCATCAATCGGCTGCCTCCTGCATGCCCCCTACTGGGGATCAAGCCCGCATCCCGGGCATGTATTTCTCCCAATAATACATACAACCCACTGTGAACAATAATCTTCTGAGAAAAAGAATTTCTTTCCAAGTGACAACTGCTCCACAAATTTTAGAAGAAATAAAACTTTCTGTATCTCAAAGTTACATACTAGGAGAATATATAAGTATAAAGGCAATTAGCTTATCCAGGATTATTTCTACAACTAGTCGAGATGTGTATGATTTCAAGAGTAACCTGCACACCTACCAGCAACTCCCCCTACATGAATGATTTATCCTTCAGGTGTTAACATCTTTCTTTAATCTTAAGACTCAAGAACTTGATTTAAAGGTCTCCTACGCACTAAACCGCCATGTTAAAGACACGAAAAAGGTTACAGAAAGACGTAGGTCCTGTGCTATTTATTTCCTCTTGTAGGATAGATTTCAGGCGCAAGGCTCACCACCTTCAAAATCACTTGGGGCACTTGGGAGGATGAAGATTCCTGGATTCCACCCCACACGTTTTAAAAATCAAACTCCCCTTTGCACATTCAAGTCTGTGATTCTCTGAGGCTCCATCGAAGTAGTGCACTTATTTTCACCAAAAAGAGTCCCATAAGTGTTCAAACAAAAACTCCTCTTTTCATGGTACCCTCTTTCAGCCTGGGACAGCTGTGGGGATCTCAGAAGGAGAACATGGTAGGTGGGAAAGGACAGCAAACTGGAGCTGCCGGTTCAGGAAAGAGCTATCGGATTCCAAACTTTTGAGAGAAATGTGCTGAGGGAAGAAGCCAAGCGGAGTGGTGAATGGAAGGTTAGGGGAAGGCAAAGTGACTCAGCAACTCTGTGGCTCCTACCAATGTACATTATACTTGAAAAGCTGATGGCTAAGAGAACGGAGCAGGAACCAGAGCCCGGGGGCTGAAACTTGAGTGCGCTTCAGAATGACCTGGAAGGCCTCTTAAGGCACCGCTGCCTGGACCTTAACCCCTGCGTGTAGGATTGTATGGATCTAGGCAGGCAAATAATTTACATTCCTTACAAGTCCTCTAGTAACATTGATGCTGCTAATCTGGAAACCACATTCTCAGAAGCCCAGGATAAAAGGAGATATATATAATTTTTTTTGGAAACTATTGGAGCAAGAAAAGAAAAAAACCGGTAGAAAAACTTTTTAAGTAATCAAAGGTGACAGTAGTATAGTAATCATGTTTTATGCTGCTACTTTTTATTTTGTATTTTCCTCTTCAGGAGGCCAGAAGAGAAAAAAGAGAGGAGGCCATTGGACAGGCTGGTCATACAGACTCCAGGAAGTCCATGGCTTCCAGAGGACAATGAGGGAAGGAACGAGCAACCTTTTCTCCAGACTCTGCTTGCCTAAACCAAACACCCTGGCAGCCCTGTCACCCTCAAGATCATGTTCCTGGCCATTCTTTGGAGTTTGACCGGGTAACACACACTTCTGTCGTGAAGGCCGTGCTAACATCCACTGAAAGTACATGGAGGCCAGTTCCTTAGGACAGTGCAGGCAGAGACCAAGAAGAGGTGATAATGTAGCAAGAAATACACTTGTGCCACTTTTTCCACAGGAAAAAAATTACAAATCCTAAGGATATTTTTAACACTTTTGTTTTTGAAATTGCAAGCGTGATATAAGCTTATTGCAAAACTAGAGGCCTGGTGCATGAATTCATGCATGAGTGGGGTCCCTCATCCTGGCGGGCGATTAGGGTCAATTGGGGTGGGGGTGGAGCAGCCGGCCAGGGGGAGGGACCACGGGAGGCTGGCCAGCCATGGGAGGTTGGCTGTGGGAGTGCACTGACCACCAGAGGACAACTCCTGCATTGAGCATCTGCCCCATGGTGGTCAGTGCACATAATAGCGACTGGTCAACCGGTCGTTCAATATATACCGGTCCTAACGGTCACTTAGGCTTTTATATATATAGATAATTCAATAAAAAGTAAATTATTTTAAAAAGTAAAATTTAACAGTTCAATTTGTTGTATATTAGCTTTATCGAGATATAATTTACATACCATAAAATTCACCCTTTTAAAGTGGACAGTTCAGTGGTTTTTAGTATCGTCACAAAATAATGCAATCATCAATTAGTATTACCTAATTTTAGTGCATTTTTATCACCCCCAAAATTAATATGTACCCATTAATAGTCACTCGCCATTTATCCCTTTTCTCAACCCCTGGCTACCACTAATCTAATTTCTGTCTCTATAGACTTGCCTATACTTTATATAGATGGGAACATATAATATGTGGCCTTCAGCCCGGCTGGTGTGGCTCGGTGGTTGAGCATCAACCTATGAACCAGGAGGTCACAGTTCAATTCCCCGTCAGGGCAGACGCCTGGGTTCGATTCCAGTCAAGGGCACATGCCCGGGTTGCAGTCTCGGTCCCCAGTAGGGGATGTGCAGGAGGCAGCCAATCAATGATTCCCTTCATTGATGTTTTTATCTCTCTCTCCCTTCCTCTCTGAAATCAATAAAAAAAATATTTTAAAAAGAATAAAAGATAAGGACTACTCAAAAACAGAGGACCAGTGGAGTCTGGTGTTCTACTGACAGTCACAGGAGTCAAAACCAGTATGAGGAGAGTTTCCAGTTTCATTTATTAAGACAATCTGAACCTTTGGAATCTGAAGTGATCACACGAGGGAGACAAGTAGAAGGCTCCAAGTCATCTGATTTGAACATTAAGAGGAATGTGACCTCATTTTGAACCCCACGGGAGTGAAACAGGATATGTCGGTTTAATCAGATTTGCATTTTTAAAAGATCATTTTGGCTGCTTTATAGAAAATAGATTGGAAGGAGGCAAATATGGATGCAGGAATACAAGAGGCCACTGTTACCAGTGATGGTGGCTTGAACCAGAGACTTGCAAAGATATGGAGGGAATTGAATGGATTTAATATATATTCCATATATGTTACGGGGACAATAAATAGAATGTGGTAATTGATGGAAGATGAGCGGGTAGTGAGGGAGGAGGAGGAGTCACTGGGACTCCTAGGTTTCTGACTTGTACATCTCAGCGGATGGTAGAACTGTCTCTATGGGGAGCTAGCAGATGGAAAGTTCAATTTTATACATGTTACATTTGTAGACCTTATGAGACTTCCCGGTGATGTACTAAGGAGATATCTGAGTTAGGTCTGGAGTTCAGAGGAGAGATCTTGGTTAAACATTTAATGTGGGATTCGTTCCCCTATATATAGCCATTGAAGTCATGAGGTGAGAATACGTGAGATTTATTGAGATATGAAAGTGAAGAGAAGATGACCCAGGACAACAACAACATTTAAAGGTTATGTCAATGGGGAAAGGCAGTATAGGAAACTGAGACGTGCAGGAAGACAACCAGGAAAGCGTGTCATCACAAAAATCAAAATAGGAGATGGTTTCAAATAGTCGACGATGTTCAATGATTCTGAACAGTCAAGATGGAGTCTGGGAAATCGGTTGATTTTAGTTGAGATGGGTTATACTAAAAATATTTAACAACTAGTATGGGTTGGTCACAAACCCATCAGAATGGATGTGAGCCTGATATGGGAGTTGGGTGAGAGAGAGTAGATGTAGACAGCTCTTCCAAGATGTTTGCCTTTGGGACAGACAGAGTGATGGCTGGAGGTGGAGGCAGGGGAAGCTGCTCATTTTTCAACCTGCTGGCAGAGACTTGAGCATGCATGAGTGGCAAGCGCAGATAGAGGGAGAGGCCACAGTTAGAATCAGTAGACTGGAAGGAAAGACTTTTATAGATACGGCAGCCAGAAATTGAAGGAATTCTTGCATGGCAGATTTTTTTTCCTGTGAAGTAGGAGGTGAGAGTTATTTTCTGAGAATGAAGGGAGGTGTGAGAAGTCAGAAGTTTAATAAATGCAGGTAGATGAGTAGAGTGGGGCCTGGAAATTTGCATTAGAAATTTCTAGGTAATGTGGATGATGCCGGTTCAGGGACCACACTTTCAGAGCAAAGTACAGAGAAAGTGTATGGTTACTCCCTAGAGGAACACCTTCATCTCCCAGTTGCATCATAGCAGAATTCTCCTCACTGTGTCCCTATGCATTCCCCACAGTTTAACTTCTATGCAATACCCAGTGAGGGTTATTTCTTTTAAAGAAAACCAGACCATTTCAATCAGGTGCTTAAAATTCTTCAATGGCTTCTTTGGAATAAACAAAATCCCAAGTTCTCATTTAGGTCTATAAGACCTTCATGATGTGGCCTCTGGATATCTTCCCAACCTCATCTTCTACCTGTGCATTCTAGTCAGATTGTCACCTTGCTCTTCCTCAAAGCACACACCCACCCCAGGATCTTTGCACCTACTGTCCTCTCGGGCCTTGGTTCTCAGCTCAACTGGGTCTCTGCTCAAAAGTCAGTGATGCCTTCCTAGATCGTTGCATCTAAAATAGCACCACCTCCCCGCCCCGCCCTCTTATCACCACGTTTGGCCCCCTTTCCGGGCACCTATGACCTGACATGTATTAAATAACCATGTGCCTGTTTTCTGCCAACCCCACCAATCCCCCAGCAGGATATAAACCCCACAAAGCCATGGCCATGATCTGACTTGTCCATTTTGCATCTTCAGTGCCTATAAAAGCACCTGTCATAAAGTTGATGCTTATGCAATACCTGATTTATTGAAGGTTGATGTCAACCATGATTGGGTTTTGCCAGAGTAGTAACCAAAGACCAGAAGAACAAAATAAATGAAGATATTTGCAAGACGAATTAAAATGCTAGGCCATCCAATCAAAGCTGGTAAGGAACCAAGGAGATGATTATAGGAAGAGAATTAAAGGGTACATTTTGGAACCAGATATCTCAAAGAGGTTGGAGAAAGATCATAATGGGAACAGCTGGTCAAGGAAACTCTAATGCAAGAATCTGTAGCCGGGAATGGGATGCTTGTATTCATGATTTTGGAGGTAAAGCAGTTTCAAGGTGCACAGGTTCTGTATGTAACGGGGGAGTCAACGGTAGAGGACAAAGGAGGTCATTGGATATAAGTTGGTCAAGAAATTGAGAGGCTCAGGTGCTAGCCGTCACTGTGGACTTTGAAGGGACTCTGGATGAGCCTGGTACAAAAGATTTGAATAATGAGGAGGGCGGAGGGTGGTATAACCACAAGGCATTGAGCCTCAAAGGAGAAGGAGTTTTTACAAGATGGTGGGAAAGAAGTAATGGTCAAAAAATACTGATGGGGAGAAGTGAGAACAAGGAGTAAATAGTAAATAGCCCTAGATGGTTTGGCTCAGTGATAGAGCGTTGGCCCAGGGACCAAAGGGTCCTGGGTTCAATTCCGGTCAAGGGCACATACCTTGGTTGCAGGCTCCTCCTCGGCCCGGGCCCTGGTCGGGCACGTACAGGAGGCAAACAACTGATATGTTTCTCTCACATCAATGTTTCTCTGTCTTTCCCTCTCTCTTCTACTCTCTCTAAAAGATCAATGGAAAAATATCCTCGGAGGAGATAAGTAAACAGAAAAAGAGAAACGTAAACAGACGTGAATACAGATCTGCCACCACAGAAGGCTGCTTTAGAAGAGGTTTCGATTAATGCATGAGGTACAGATAACATTCCCGGAAGATGTGGAGGATAAAGGGAAATGTTTGCTTACCACAGAGCGGCTGTTCCATAGGGTGCATTGGAGAGCAGGGGGTACGTCTGGGGACGGTGCATTAGAACAGTGGGGGAGTGATGCAGGAACAAGGAGGATGGAGTATTGTGGAGATGATGCTCTAGCACAGTCATTCTCAAGCTTTAATGTGCATCAGAGCCATGGGGCGAGCTTGTTAAAACACAGATTGCTAGGCCCTACTCCCAGAGTTTTTGATTGAGTAGATCGGGAGTGGGACCTGAGAATTTCCACGGCAAGTTCCCAAGTGATGCCGATGCTCTGATCCAAAGACCACACTTGGAGACCATGGATGCAATGGAAGACCTGTGACTGGTGTGGCAATGACGACAGGGATGAGAGTGCAGAGTGAATCCATCCCAACCATCTCCCAGAACCCAGGACGTCGAGTTCTGGGCTAATGGACAGAGGGCTTGGCTCCATTCACTCTAAGAGCTATCAGCTCGACACCTGTGGCCTTAGTACATTCAGCTCAGGGGCAGTGTAAGGGTCTGGTCTTAAACGGTGTCCGCTTAATCCCAGAGTATATACCATGGAGTCCAGAAACCTTTATTATGGGACCCAGCACAGAGCAGCGCTACCTCGTGAATGGAAGGATATCTATGTTAAGTCCAGTGGAATTAGAGGCTGGTTTAAAACTGCATCCCAGGGAATTGTTGGGGGTTGGATTGTGAAGTCTCAGCAGTGATATAATCAGGCGTCTGGCTCCACTAGAAAGTACTGATAGTGCCTGAAACAACCAAGGACTGCCAGGCATAGACAACTTGATCAGAACAAGGTGACGTGGAGCTGCCAATAAATCTCAGGTCTCAGATTTCACCGGCTGGATGATGTAAACGAAGCCACAATACCCCAGTGTGAATACGTCTCATAGACCCAGACCCCTAATCTTGCTTCTCCAAGACCTTACCTAGTTGACTAGCAGGAATTCAAATAGTTTCCAGCACTTTCCCTGAAAATATTTGGGAAGGGCTGGGGAGCTGAAATTTAGGATACTCGTTAAGAGTTGGCTTGAATTCCAGGAATGTTTTTGAACCTTAACTCCACAATTTCAAAGCTCCCAGCCCTAACTTAGTTGATTTGAAGATGATCCAGTGTCTCTCAGGTTTCTCCCTCTCCTAACGTTGGTGAAGTTCCCAGGGAAAAATCCACATGTCCATGAATCACCGCTGGCCACCGTTTGCTGCAAGCCTGCTAATCGAGGGAGAAGTCACGTGTACCCTTTCAGGCAGAAATTCTAGCTTGTGAGTCAGAATAAAGCTGGAAGTTCAGTGTGAAAAGAATGCAGAAATGCACAGAAGGAAGTGGCATTTTCAGTTTGGAGTCTAGCCAATTCTCTGGAGATTGTAGGTGGGAACCTGCCCCCCTCCCGCCCCCCGTGATTAAGGGGTACGAACATCTCTAGAGGGTCTTCAGAGGAGGCTAATGACTAATGACTCACAGTTATGCTAACTTTGCCTATGAGTCTCCATGAATAAAGCAAAAACAAACCTCATTTCTGTTACTTCTCAAGATGAGACTGGACTGGCTGGTTGGGGTCTTTCCCTTTAATTGGGCTGTGGGAACAGAGTGTGGCTACCCATAAACACCTGTGTGTATCCTGGCTCAGGACAAGGGCAGGGCAAAGGCATACAGAGCCAGGAAACTCCTGGAGTTTCGTGGATTAAAAGTCCATTCATTCAAGTAAATATTTATGACACCTGAGCAGAATCACCAGGGGCACTCTCCCCGCCCCCCGCAAGACACACATCTTTATTTTTTTTAAACATATTTTTATTGATTTCAGAGAGGAAGGGAGCGAGAGAGAGAGAGAGAGAGAGAGAGAGAGAAACATCAATGATGAGACAGAATCATTGATTGGCTGCCTTCTGCACACACCCTATTGAAGATCAAGCCTGCAACCCAGGCATGTGCCCTTGACTGGAATCGAACCTGGAACCCTTCAGTCTGCAGGCTGACGCTCTATCCACTGAGCCAAATCAGCTAGGCAACACACATCTTTAAACATTTGCTTTGCACAGTCCTTTGGAGGCGATTTCTTTCTTTCTGTACGCTATGCCTGAAATATAGGCAACAGAAAAAAAGGTGAATGATGGCAGCTGTATAGGACTACTATGGCAAACGGGATTGTTTTTCCAAAGTCCCAGGAAAGCGACTCCAACCACACATCCTCAATAATTTTTCCGTAGACATCATTAATGAAGCGATTACTAATTCAGAGAATGTTAAAGAAATAAACCCTAAGTTGAACACTTTCTTAGACTTAAAGAAAAATCTAGTATGAAGTACTGCTAGTCTAATTCTAATGGAAAGGCCTAAGTAGAAATAGGTACGGCTGCCATTGATTGGCCATTCACTACGTGCCAAGCACTTGGTATGTGTTCTCATTTAATCTGCACAATAATCCCGCGAGATGCTGTTGTCACTAGGAGAGGATGGAGACTCAGAGTTCAGGTGACTTAGTTAGGATCCAGACCTGCAGTTTCGGTCAGAGTAACTGAGGCTTTGCTTGATGGCGGGCTTAAAATCCAGAGGGCAAGAAGTACAGTTTTATAAGACATTTTAAAGCCCCTTCCTCCTTTAGGAAACATTCTTTACCTTTCTCTCCCTAGCTCTGGCTTGGGGGGCAAGCTCTCCTGTATGGTGGGGCATTACCCTGTGGCAACCTCAAAAGGCTTGTCTGTGAGAACCCTCAGTCTCCTTCCACTCCTGTATAAGGATGAAGGCGTGCCCCCTGCCGTGGTGCTGGATGCGAACCCAACTTCACAGTGGTCCTTAAAGACCAGGAAACTGTCTTTTCTCCTTCGCCTCTTCCCCACCCCGCCTCTTCCTTTCTAAAATTAAGCTTCTGCTGTCTCTCTAGGAAAACAATTCTCATCTGACACGAAAACTTGACTACAGCTTGGCTTCCAAGGCTTTGGAGCTGAAAGTCAGACTGAGCTGCGTGAGCCTGAAGTTGGCTACGCCCGCTCCTGGACGCTGCCTGCTCGCCCCGCCGGAACCTGTGCTGTGTACAGAAGTTTCTGTTCAACACAGTCACGGAGGAGGCTCAGACACACTGCCCACGGAGACGCTGGCAGGGCAGACTGTGGACTGGAGCTGCTGGTCTGGACCCCACGGGGCTCTAAGCAAGATCTCCCTGGATTCTGCGTGGCACAGCCACTCCGCGTCCTCCACGCTGTCGTTCTGTCCAAGCGTGCCTTCAAGGAGGCTGAGCCAGCGCCTCTCCATAGATCAGGACTTGGACGCAGAAGCAAGCCCACCGGCCCACTTTCTAGCCACTTGGGGAGTTTCTAGCACAGTGGTATACATTTTTTATTTCCTATCGCAAGCGCCCAAGGAACTGTGAATGGTTCTTTTTAAGCAAAACTACCCTCCTTACTCATTTTAAAAAACACAGTTAATGAGTCATTCTTCCTACTTTAGCATTTAGTATAAAGAATATTCAACTGAAACTTGCGACCAGCATTGTATTTCTGGCCCAGTCACAAAGTGATAACCGCCTCTGAGGAAGCCAAATGGGGCCGTTTGGCTGGGTGACCTCTCTGATTAGATCAGTGATGGCGAACCTATGACACGCGTGTCAGAGGTGACACACGAACTCATTTTTTTGGTTGATTTTTCTTAGTTAAATGGCATTTAAATATATAAAATAAATATCAAAAATATAAATCTGTTTTACTATGGTTGCAAATATCAAAAAATTTCTATATGTGACACGGCACCAGAGTTAAGTTAGGGTTTTTCAAAATGCTGATACGCTGAGCTCAAAAGGTTCGCCATCACTGGATTAGATCATTTTTATGATGCCTTCTCTTGGGTTATCTATTGTTGCATGACAATCACAAAATCCAACGGCTTCGACCGACAACAAAAATGTTTAAATCTCTCCTAATCTGTGGGTTGGCCTGGTTCAGCTGGGTGACTCTTCTGCTCCTGTAACTCTGGTCATCTGGGGCTCAACTCAGCCAGCATGTCCAAGATGGCTCACGCGCAAGTCTGGCAGCCTAGAGAGGATGGCTGGAGGGCCGCGCTCGGCGGGCAAGCTGGAGGGGCTGGTCCTCTTTCTCTCTCCACGGAGTCTCAGGGCTTTGCTCCCATGTGGTCTCTCCCAGAGAATAGCCAGACTTCTCCTCATGGTGGTTCAGGGCTCCTCCAGGAGCAATGCAGAAGCTGCCAGGCTTTCTCCAGGTTTAGGCTCTGCACTGGCTCCCTATCGCTTCCTTCCTCTGTGTTCTATTGATTGAAGCAAACAGCAGGGTCAGCCCAGATTGGTTGTGGGAGGGGACTCCACGGGGTGTGGCTCCCAGCAGCAGCGGTTCCCTTGGGCCATTTCCGAGATCAGCTACCACGCCTTCTAACGCTCACATTCTAAGATGTGTCTTTCCATCCAGCCTCTCCTCTAGTTTGTACTCCTTCTGGAACTGGACAACCAAGGGGTCGGGGCCGCCTGTCACTACTTGAGCCAGTTAAGCAGAGACAGGGTGGAATCACAGCTGAGTGTTCATTCCAACAATGCCAGCAGTATGGGAGAGCAGCAGGTCATCCATGAAAATCTGCTCTCCTCCCCACCAACTCCCCACAAACCAGCTGCTTATATTGGGCAGAAGGACAGAGATTACAGGGGGAAAGTAGGCAAAAGGAATGTGAATGAGTATAATGGTTACAAGTTATAGGCAATGCGGGCTGGGGGGTTGCAAAGGGTGGGACTCTATTGTTGTTCATCTTTCCATGATAATAGGCAGTTCTCCATAATAGGCAGTTCTCGGATATGGAGAATGGACCAAATTCCAGGTTAACTCCCATGTCTCAGGGCATAAACTCTCAGCCGGGTAGAAAGCGCTTTCTCTAATCAGAACAGAACAGTCATGGTTAACAGCTTTGTCCAGTGGTTCTCAACCTTCTAGCCCTTTAAATACAGTTCCTCATAAAATACAGTCCCAAACATAAAATTATTTTCGTTGCTACTTCATAACTGTAATGTTGCTACTGTTATGAATTGTAATGTAAATATCTGATATGCAGGATGGTCTTAGGCAACCCCTGTGAAAGGGTCGTTCGACCGCCAAAGGGGTCGCGACCCACAGGTTGAGAACCGCTGGCTTGGTCAATATTTCTGCACCTAACACTCCCTCACTCTGGCAGATGGGGCCTTTCAGATATGTTATCTAATGTAGGATTTTCACACCTTATTTAGTGGTTGCATTAGAGTGAAATATATAGGGTGCCCCCAAAAAAATGTATGCATAAACTTTGAATATTTATAAAGGCAGTGTTTATTAAAATCTATTTCATTTTCAAAATTGAGCTATCAGCTGTTAAAGTGTGTATACATTTTTTGGGACACTCTGTATATGAACATTTGTGTATATTTATGTTACAGACGTAAATAGAATATTGGGGACTAGCTATTAGTTATAAGAAATACTAAGTTTTAGTTTCTAGAGTTGCCTATGGAGCTGACCCCTGAGTTTTGGGAAACTCGCCACAATAGGCTCTTCATTTCTTTATATGTAAGGCAAACGTTCACCCACTTGTCCCCAAGAAAGCTATGCAGCTCACCTTAAATCTGCACGCTGATGCCACAGATTGAGATTGTGTGTTCGGTTTCAGCGTTTCTCAACCTGTGGGTCGTGACCATCGGAAAACACATATAGCATATCAGATATTTACATTACAATTCATAACAGTAGCAAAATTACAGTTATGAAGTAGCAACGAAAATAATTTTATGGTTGGGGGTCACCACAACATGAGGAACTGTATTAAAGAGTCGCCGCATTAGGAAGGTTGAGAACCACTGGTTTAGTAATGCAAATTGAGCTTGCCTTTAGCCAGCCTGCCACTTTGAAGGAGGAGAAATGGCTTTTTAAAATTTTAGTGCTTTCCTTAGAACTGTTCAGAGAGTAGGGGGAAGTGCTGTGGACTATCATGACTGCCTCATCTGCGAGGGGGGTCTGCCTTTAGCATGGGAGAACTTGCGGGTGAAAGCTGAGTCCTTGCATGGAGCAAATACTTTAGGTTGAGCAAGTGGTGGGTTGATTCTAGATCATTCTAGAACCTTTCCTGATCAAGCTTTCCAAGTAATTGCCAGGGAAGTGGTGAGGGCAGCACTGAATCAGCATTTCCTGGGACTGCCCAGGCAGTCTGAGTTCCCACGGCAACGACATGGAGCAGGTCCTATGACATCACAGAGAATGGGCATCTGGGGGGGGGGGGTGGTGAGCCTCAGAGAAGGGTCTTCCTGTATGTCCAAGTTGACTGTTAAGAGATGTGACCTACATTATACTCCAAACTGGTGAAGTGGAATATTTCAGGTCTATTTTAAACTTAATCTTTTTTTTTCATTAATTTTTTTTGTATTTTAATTAAGCATCAGCAGAATTCCATTTGTAATGACATATTGAATACCTTTATAAGTAACAATACCAACCTAGATAAATAGGCTTCCTTCACCCTGACCAGTTTGGCTCAGTGGATAGAGCATCGGCCTGCAGACTGAAAGGTCCCAGTTTCGATTCCGGTCAAGGGCATGTACCTTGGTTGTGGGGACATCCCCAGTAGGAGGTGTGCAGGAGGCGGCTGATCGATGTTTCTCTCTCATTGATGTTTCTAACTTTCTATCCCTCTCCCTTCCTCTCTGTAAAAAATCAATAAAATATATTTTAAAAAAATAAAATAAAAAATAGGCTTCCTTCACATTAAAAAAAAACTTATATATATATATATATATATATATATATATATATATATATATATTTAATTTAAAAAATATATATTTGTATTTTGGATGAAAAGGGCCACATGCTAACTTGACAAGCTCAGGGAAAGCCTGCATGGTGGTCTTGCAAACTCAGAGACCTAAAGTAACCACAAACGATGGTCTGAAATGAAACTTTCACTAAAAGCAGTTTGGTGGGTAGTTACATCCTAGGCTGGTATCTTCACTGACAAGGTCAACCTTTAACTCAGTGGTTTTCAACCTTCCTAATGCCATGACCCTTTAATACAGTTCCTCATGTTGTGGTGACCACCAACCATAAAATTATTTTTGTTGCTACTTCATAACTGTAATTTTGCTACTGTTATGAATCATAATGTAAATATCTGATATGCAGGATGCATTTGCATTGTTACAAATTGAACATAATTAAAGCATAGTGATTCATCACAAAAACAATATGTAATTATACATGTGTTTTCTGATGGTCTTAGGTGACCCCTGTGAAAGGGTCGTTCGACCGCCAAAGGGGTCGTGACCCACAGGTTGAGAACCGCTGCCTTAACTGAACCTATTTGTCTTTTAGCATCTATAACAACATACCCTTGAAATGTTTGGGTAACTTGTAACTTCCCTTTTTCTTTTTTTTTTCTTTTTTAAAAAATATTTTATTGATTTCAGAGAAGAAGGGAGAGGGGGAAAGATAGAAACATCAATGATGAGAGAGAATCATTGATCGGCTGCCTCCTGCACACCTCCAACCAGGAATCGAGATTGCAACCCAGATATGTGCCCTTGACCAGAATTGAACCCAGGACCCTGCAGTCTGCAGGCAGAGGCTCTATCCACTGAGCCAAACCGGCTAGGGCATAACTTCCTTTTTTCTGAATCCTTTGGGGCACAACCTAATGTGCCTGGGCACCAGCACAGATACCACAAATTCCTTCATTGTTATCATGTTAATTATTCCTGCCCCCACCTAAGTATGTGTCTATCATTTTACCTTTTATCCAATCCCAGGGCCCCCACCCCCACCCCCGAGCCGCTTTGCTTTCTCCCGCCTCTCTAGTCTATCACCAATGGATTTCATGTAACCCACCTATGTCCCTTCCTTTGATTGCAATGTATAAATACAGATGTAACCCTCCATTCTCCGGAGCATTATCTCAATTCGCTGAGGTTCTGCTTTCCGGCATTTGTGAACAGTTTGGCTCAAATAAACTCACAAAAATTCTTTACAGGTTTGGATGTTTTTATATTAACAGTATTGATTTCAGAGAGGAAGGGAGAGGGAGAGAGAGATAGAAACATCAATGATGAGAGAGAATCATTGATCGGCTGCCTTCTGCACGCCCCACACTGGGAATCGAGGCCACAACCTGAGCATGTGCCCTGACCGGGAATCTAACCGAGACCTCCTGGTTCATAGGTCAACCACTGAACCACGCCGGCTGGACTTAAATATATTTTTATTGTTGATAGTATTACAGATATCTTCCATCCCCTCCCCTTTAGGCCCCTCTTCCCAAAACTTCTTATTTTGAAATAAAGATTCACAGGAAGTTACAAAAAGAGTACAGAGAGGTTTCATGTACCCTTCACTCAGTTGGCCTCATGGTATCCTCGTACATGACTATATATGTATTTCATAAATTTTCTATAATATGTTGTACTTATAATTAGAAAAGTCTTTTTCCAGTTATTGAAAGTGTTTTATTATCCTTTTGTTCTCAATTAGGTCAGTGCCCGGCACATAGTAGGACATCCATAAATGTTTGTCGAATTAATCAATTTGTCTACATATGATGCAGAGATGGAAAATTTCAAAGCATTATCATTTCTGATCATTGCGATGATAGGAATGCTCAGCCATTTCCTTTCCGAACAAATCATGGAAGTTATGGCTACTCAAACAATCAGTTCTCCTTTTGCAATTATCAGGACCTCCGGAGTCTGACTTACTTTGATCAGCTGAAAACCAGAATAGAGTTTCAAGCTTCGAACCCTAGACCAACAGCCAAGATGCTCTTCCGGGTCCCAAAGTCTGAGCTCAGTTCCTTACCTGGGGAGACTACATCAAAGACCAGGGGTCGTGGTGAGTTAACTGACTTTATTTTTTTTTTTAATATATTTTTTTTTTTACTTCAGAGAGGAAGGGAGAGATAGAAACATCAATGATGAGAAGGAATCATTGATTGACTGCCTCCTGCACGTTGGACCGAGTCCCCAACCCCGGCATGTGCCCTTGACGGGAATCGAACCCAGGGCCCTTTGGTCCGCAGGCCAATGCTCTATCCACTGAGCCAAACCAGGCAGGGCTTAACTGACTTTCTAAACTTCACTTTCTTCATCTATACCTCCCCCTTCGAGGGAGATTAAATGAGATCATGTAAGTATAGTTTGCATGATGCTAGACACCAATGACCACTCAAACATTAGGTGCTGTTAACATTCCCTTGTGCCCAGAGTTAGCCACAATCCCAACAGTTCCCCCTTGCCCTTTTGCCTGAACTGGACATTTGGACAGCCATCCCAGCTTGCACATTTCGATGCTGCATTACCAGACTTGGAGATCTGGTCAGCAACCTCTGTCCATTCTCTGCTACGGTTTAGAAGCTGAGGCATTTCCAGTGCATTTCCTCAGAGCCCAGCGCATGCTACATCTCAGATTCATCTTTGTCCTTAGGGCAACTGTCCAAATCACTACCTTGCTCAGAACCCAGAACCGTGGCAAGTCACTGGGGATCCTTCCAAGCTCCTCTTCAGCCTTTCCTGTCTGCCCTTGTCCTGCCCCACCCCCACCCGCTCTACTGACCACAATCTAGCATGTACACGGACAGTCCAAAAGCAACAAAAAGCATAAGAAGTTTCAGTTCTTTTCCTGCCCAAAGCAGAGCTGGTTGGGAAATATCTAATTAAAAATAAATGATCCTGGGGTTTCGTATAATTGATGCGGAAGTACGCGCGCTGCTAACCAATGTTTGCTTTTCTGCTTTTGTTGCCTGGAGAGGAGGAAATGTTGGCCAGACTCTCCGTGCCTCAGAGACTTTGGACCAGCCTCTCTGGTTTCTTCACTGATAACTAACACTATTAGGAGGAGCCTCACCCTTTAATGTGGCCCTGAAAAAGTTCAAGTCCTAGCCCTGTTAATGATACTTCCTGTGTGAGCATGGGTATTAGCTAAAAGGGTAATATGCTAATTAGACTGGACATCATTCCGCACATCCTTCCCAACGAAGCCAGGGCCAGAGGGAAGCCAGCCAGGTCCCAGGTGCCTGCCGGCGGCCAGAGGAGGGAAGCCTGGGTCCCGGGTGCCAGAGGGAAGCCAGTGCCGGCACCTGGGGGAAGGAAGGCCTACTCTTGCACGAATTTTTGTGCATCAGGTGCCTCTAGTAGGATAATAAGAAGCTAAGAAAATCCCAGGAATAGGGAAACTAAGACAGTTAAACAGCAGTTTGCAGCCACCTAGTAAATCCTATCTTCCCTAAACCAAGGACACTTACTAGTAAATATTTTGTACTTCCCTCCTCAACCAGAGGATGAATAGCTTAAATCACCCCACTCAGGGAGACAGATAACAGGCACAAACGTCATTAGTGCCATTTGCCAACCACACCCAAGGACAGACAAATTAAGAGGATAAATCTCATTTTGCCACATCAGCATAAAGCTGATGTATTTTCCATTGATCTGCCCCTAAACCCTCCCCTAAAAGCCCAGCCTTAAAAACCCCTGGAAATGAAGGTCCCAGTGGGCTCTCCCTCCAGGGAGCATGCCCGTGCCATTCCCTTCCCTCTCCCCTCCCCCCACAGGCACGTAGCCGCTAACCTCTAAGGGACCCCATGAGACTTGCAACCAGGGGAGCAATGGGCAGCAGCAGCTCCTCCCGGGCTAACTCGGTGAACCTGTCTCCAAGCCCCCTTCTCTCTGACTTCCCAGTCAGCGAAGGCAGCCCGTCTGGGCTCTCCTGTTGCTTCTATCCCAGGGGTGGGCAAACTTTTTGACTCGAGGGCCACAATGGGTTCTTAAACTGGACCGGAGGGCCGGAACAAAAGCATGGATGGAGTGTTTGTGTGAACTAATATAAATTCAAAGTAAACATCATTACATAAAAGGGTACGGTCTTTTTTTTTTTGTTTTGTTTTATTCATTTCAAATGGGCCGGATCCGGCCCGCGGGCCGTAGTTTGCCCACGGCTGTTCTATGCCCTTCCTTGTTTCACTCTCCTAAGTATATTTTTGCTGCGGTCAATAAATTTTGCTTGCTTTCCTGGACTTTTGTCTTTCGATTGAAATCTTTCGTTCAAGAAGACAAGAACCGAAGTCTCCTTGTCTCTCCGGGAACATGGGCAAATTCTTCTAACCCTCAGTTTTTCCATCTATAAGATAGGCACAATAATAGCAGTAGTAGCTACTAAAAGAAAATTCGATGATACACATAAATTACTGGCTCAGTGCCATGCCGAATAAGCACCCAATTGAGAGTTAGCTCTCATTTTTTTTTTTTTTACCACAGTTCAGATGGTCCATCTATAACAATAAAAGAGTAATATGCTAATTATACCGGACAGCCAAACGACCTTCCGGATGAAGCCAGGGCTGTGAGGGCTGAGGCAAGCCGCTGTGGCTGCGAGGGCCGAGCCCCTTGCGTGAATTTCGTGCATCAGGCCTCTAGTAAATAATAAAACAATAAAAGCTGCTACCATCAAGGTGGACTGTGGCAAAGATAGGTTCGCACAATTAGGCGACTTCGCCGGGAAACTGAGGGACACTCAGAGGCTACAGATTCATACGCTTAGGCATCTTTTTTATTTATAGATGTTGCTGCATTTAAGAGAATCATGGCAAAGTATACATAACATACCATTTTAACCATTTTTATCTTGGGCATTTTTCAGGACTGTTCACAACCCTTGTAAAATGGTCAGTGACTAGTTAGAACTCCATCTGTTTCAAGTCACATAACATTCATTTAAGCAACAAAGGGAGTTGGCTTAACTGAAAGGACAGTGGTATCTGACTTCAGGTATGTTTTGACCCAATAGCTCCAGTGACTTCTGCTAAGGACTTGTTTCTCTCCCTATTTTTTCTCCGCCCTCTGCTGGGTGGGCTTTATCCTCAACAAGGTAGGTTTCTGGCAGCTCTGGGCCCTCCAATCTCAGTAATGAAGTGACCACCAATCCGATCAGGCCTCTCTAGCCCTTATACCAGAGTCTCTTGTGATGATCCATCGAAGGAAAGGAAATGTTGTTCCCCAGTTGTCCCAGTATCTCCTTGTGCCTAGTTAGCTTGGATTGCATTGTGTGTCTATTCTGGAAAGCCCGTGGAGATCAAGGGGCCTTAGGGCGGCTGAAGCCAATTTCACTCCACCCTACAATTGGAGCTGAGCTCAATCCCACCCAAACCACATGGCTGATAGTGGGGGAGGGGTGCTCCTCTCTCAGTAAAACCTGGGCCATTAGCAGGAGAGAAAAGGTCTGTCACAATCACCTTGTCTTGGCCCCCAGCACCAGGAGTTTCCACCCACATAACAAACAGACCGATTTCACGTGTTTTCTCTCCCTCATCCATATTCCGGAAGACGCTGCTGCCTCGCTGGTACTCAGACCTCCTTCTCCATTCATGCGATGGATGACAGGATAATGGGACATGGATAAATAGTCACTGATCTTACAAGCTGAGGTTTTCGACTCCTCCAGAATGAAGGGGTCCTTCCGTGAATTTGAAATACAGCAGGAATTGTCAGCCCATCCTCATAAAAGCTGGTCGGCCTGTGTGCCCTGAAACTCACCTGTGAAAATCTCACCGCCTAATGAAGAGGAAAAGTCAGCTTTAAAACCTAAAGCCAGCTTTCGACTTTCCATAAGCAAAGTCTAATGGATATGGCCTTAATCTGGTTGCACTCTGAAACCAGAAAGCATTTTGCGTTTTTACCAGGAATGTGTATGCCATTACATGAATTGAACTGGTCTTCTGCTAATCTTTTCAAATCCACAGCTTTCTCTGGAACAAGGGACTTTTGTTTTGGCTACTCTGATACACTTTTCTCATGTTCTCTCTCTGAGTTGCAGTGCTTCATCTTTTTAAAAAAATATTTTTTAAATTAATTTCAGAGAGAAAGGGAGAGGGAGAGAGAGACAGAAACATCAATGGTGAGAGAGAATCTGATTGGCTGCCTCCTGCACGCCCCCACACTGGAAATGGAGCCTGCAACCTGGGCACCTGCCCTGACCAGGGATCAAACCGTGACCTCCTGGTTCATAGGTTGATACTCAACCACTGAGCCATGCTGGCTGGTCTCCTCTCTAACAGTTTTAATCTCCCTAGGCAGAAGGATGCATCAGAAAGTCTAGGGTGAGGATCATGACAAGATAAATATAAAAGCAAATTACAGTAAGTAATAATTTTCAAAATACCATACTATCTTCATTCCCCTTGCTATCCAAGTGCCCTAATGAATATCCAACAACTCAGACTTACAATAAAATTACAGCTGCAGCCCTAACCGGTTTGGCTCAGTGGATAGAGCGACGGCCTGCAGACTGAAAGGTCCCAGGTTCGATTCTGGTCAAGGGCATGTACCTTGGTTGCGGGCACATCCCCAGTAGGAGGTGTGCAGGAGGCAGCTGATCGATGTTTCTCTCTCATCGATGTTTCTAACTCTCTATCCCTCTCCCTTCCTCTCTGTAAAAAATCAATAAAATATATTTTAAAAAAATTACAGTTGCCCAGGAATCAGAGGCCCACTCCTTTCCACAACCCGTCCTCTCCCCACTGCAGTGGTGAAAACAGCTGGCCTTTTTGAAACTTTCCTATGTGCTATGAGGATTATCTCATTTAATTCTCACACCAGCCCTATCCCGCCAGTACTATTACTGAAACCTGTTTTACTGACAAGGAAACGAGGCTTAGAAAAAAGACCTGCTGAAGGTCTCACGTCTTTTTTTTTTTTTTTTTAAATATATTTTATTGATTTTTTACAGAGAGGAAGAGAGAGGGATAGAGAGTCAGAAACATCGATGAGAGAGAAACATCGACCAGCTGCCTCCTGCACATCCCCCACTGGGGGTGTGCCCGCAACCAACGTACATGCCCTTGACCGGAATCGAACCCGGGACCCCTCAGTCCGCAGGCCGACGCTCTATCCACTGAGCCAAACCGGTTTCGGCGGTCTCACGTCTTATAAGCGATAGAGTCAGGAGTGTGAAGCTTGGTTTTTACCGACTAGCCTCCACTGCCTCCCAGCTGGTCACCGTAAATGCAGGTTACCTTCCCGGAATGAGCTAACCAACTTAGCCCAACTGGAGGAGGGGCAGTTTTTCCAAGTCCTTTCCTACCGATTGAGACGCACAGTGAAACCTGAGTGGATTGGTTTATGGCAAACTACAGGTGGCAAATTCAACAGATTTCATTGCTTCTAGAAATCTTGGCACGCGTGGCAATGAATGATCTTAAGTGAAGATACCATCTTAAAAACAATCAATGTTGCAATTAAGTTATAGGTTAAAAAATCACTGTTCTGACCTTTATTTTTCCCCTTTGCCTTAACTTCCCCATCTACACGTTGTCCTTTTATATTTGATGATTTGTTTTTTTAACGCTTGTGAACGTGCCCTAACCGGTTTGGCTCAGTGGATAGAGCGTGGGCCTGCAGACTGAAGGGTCTCAGGTTCGATACCGGTCAAGGGCATGTACCTTGGTTGCGGGCACATCCCCAGTAGGGGGTGTGCAGGAGGCAGCTGAATCGATGTTTCTCTCTCGTTGATGTTTCTAACTCTCTATCCCACTCCCTTCCTCTCTGTAAAAAATCAATAAAATATGTTTAAAAAAAAAAAAAAAGCTTGTGAACGAGGGGGAAGGAGTTAGTAAATCCAATGAACAAATCAGTGAATCACTATTTAAAAAGGGAAATTTGGTGTGTATATATATATACCACTTTGTAGTTTTGTACACATTCTTTACCATTAACTTTGACCTTTCCAGAAATCAATTCTTCTAAGTTCCTCTTTGTGTCACCAGGATCTGTCACAGTTCATTCATTCAACAAATAAAGTTTGGGATCTTTAGAAAAAGTGAGAGGACAAAGACCTTGTTCCTAAAGAGCTTACAGTGTAATGGGTCGAGCCAAGTCTGTTGGAAGAGCTCAGGAAATGTTTGTGGGATAAGTCTCACTTCATCTCCACAAAAGAAACTTGTGTGGAAAATTTAAGATTGTTTCTAGTTGTTAGAAAGACTTAGAGAGGCGATATGTCTTGTTCGTGGCGGCTCATTAGAAAGGAAAGCTACATATTCAAATCCAGGAAATGTGGATCCCAAAGGCCTTGCTTTTTCTACGATATTCACATCAACCCCATGAAGCAAGTGGACTTTGGCTTTTCCCATCTGCCCAGCACTTCTCTGAGCAGCCACCGAGGCTCCAGGGCAGGACACAGGTAAAGCACATCTTCTCCAGCCAGAGGCCTGTGTATTCCTGGGCAGGCCAAGCCAGTTGCTGCATAACCTCCATCCCCAAACTTGGCAACATTAAGCAACAACCATTTATTACTTACTTCTCACCATTCCCTGGTTTGACTGGCGAGTCTGCTGCCTCATGTGGTGTTGGCTGGGTTCACTCAAGTGTGGGCTGAGCTGGGAGGCCTGGGGCCATGGTGACTGATGACGTTCAGCGGAGGTGCCTCAGTTTTCCTCCTTCCACGTGCATCTTATCCCGCAGGGCCTCCCCATGTGGCCTTTCTCCGGGAGTGTGTCCTGGTCTTTATGGTATGAGAGGGCGAGCAGAGGCTGCTGGTATTCTAAAGGCCTGGGCTCAGAAGCCCTAGAAAGTCACATCTGTCACTTGCCTGGGCCAAAGAAAACCACCTCCGATTCAACAGGAAAAGAAATAGACTCCACTTAGCATTGGGGCAGTAGCGTGCTCACACGGGCAAGGAAAGACTTACTGGTGATCATTCTGCACCTGGGATGGGAAACCCCTTAATACACATCAGAAGCCTTCCAATGAGCAGATTCTTACGTCCTCTTTAAACACAGGAAGCCCCAAACAACAAACGCCTGACTTTAATTTTGGGAAAAGGAAGGAACAGGTGGAAAGTTTTATGCCATTCTTAAATGCAAAGTCCTATACCAGACACCTTCGATAGATGAGGAACCGAACTACCATTACCACACCAAGAGTAGCACCAATGGGACCCATCGCATTTTATTTATTCCCATAAAGCTGAATTTATGATTCCCAATAAACAACAGCTGTTTCTTAGAGGTCAGACAGATTGGGGTTTCAGTTCATCCCGATAAACTAAAGGTCACTTGTATGATATGGAATACATTCATCTGTTATGAACAATGACATGTTCGCGTCTTTTATGCATCTCTGTCCATTCATAAAGTGACCACGCCTCTCCTGTTTCTTTCCTAGGATCATAGTCTAATTGTGTGCTTGGTGTATTTGTCTATGGGCCTCAGGGGTGAGCTGTGCATCATTCTCTCTTTCTCTGTCTTTATTGTAGTCCAATATCCATAAGTTTACCAATACTGATATTTAGCACATTCTTGATGTTTTGCAACCATCATATTTATGTCCAGAATACATTTTCTCTTCATTCTCCTTTTCTTTTCTTTCTTTCTTTTTTTAATCAAATGTTAGAACTAACTTTCTTGGTTCCCTCAGGGTATAGACCTGGCTGGAACAGGGGCTGAAGGAGGCTGCTTGGAGCCTGGTGGCCCGATCAGACTGGTTTGACAGGGCTGAGGAATCTGTGCGACTGTCTGTGAGGACTTGGGCCCCGCTGCCTGGAAACCCCACATGTTTGCAAAGGGACTGGCCCTGGAAAGGATCGACTGGCTTTTGATAATTGGGTAATCAGTATGATCTCTCCTAAGATTCTGGAATAAAAAACATCTACATTTACTGAAATACACTGTTGCTTTTTTTTTTATTGCTTAAAATATTACAACGAGTAGTACATTTGTCTCCTTCCCCCCCCCCCTTGATCTTCCCCCAGCCTCCCCTAGCCCCCAGTGTCTTGTGTCCATTGGTTATGCTTATATGCATGCATACAAGTCCTTTGATTGATCTCTTACCCCCCCAACCCTCCCCAGCCTTCCTACTGTAGTTTGACATACACTGTTGCTTTTATTTTTAAAATATATTTTTATTGATTTCAAAGAGGAAGGGAGAGGGAGAGAGAAATAGAAACATCAATGATGAGAGAGAATCATTGATTGGCTGCCTCCTGCACACCCCCTACTGGGGATCAACCCGGGCATGTGCCCTTGACCAGAACTGAACCCGGGACCCTTAAGCCCGCAGGCCAACGCTCTATCCACTGAGCCAAACCAGCTGGGGCGACACTGTTGCTTCTAGATGACCGACAATATTTGTAGAACCATGACTTAATTCTTATTTACTTACTTTTTATTTGACAGAAAATGGTCAACACTCTAAGTGTTTAATTGATTCCTTAATCAACCAAGATGGAGGCCCACTTTCATTAGCCCCATCTTACAGACGAGAATATGGAGTCTCGGTGTAACCACGATGCTGTACACCTGAAACCAGTTGAAGAAGAAAATTTAAAAACCGTATAAAGGCTCAGAGAAGTTACACAATTTGCAAGAGCACACATGTAGTTAAGTTGTAGAGACATGTAGTTAAGTTGTAGAGACAGGATTCAAACTCTGGTCTGTTTGACCCTAGAGTCTGTATGGCCTAGACCCGTGGTCGGCACGCGAGCCACACGCGGCTCTTCGGCCCCTTGGCCCCTTGAGTGTGGCTCTTCCTAAGCCTTAGGAGTACCCTAATTAAGTTAATAACAATGTACCTACCTATATAGTTTAAGTTTAAAAAATTTGGCTCTCAAAAGAAATTTCAATCGTACTGTCGATATTTGGCTCTGTTGACTGATGAGTTTGCCGACCACTGGCCTAGACCATGCTCGTCACTAACAGTGAATATGGCCATTTTCACTCCACAACACGAAGAGCAAAGGCACACCAGACGTGTGGGGAACAATAGCCCGAGTCTCAAGAGCAAGAAGCATCATCAAAGAAGCAGCCTGAACAGGTGGAACCAATTCTTCAAAACCGCTAGTTAACATCTCTCACAGAAACAGTAACAACCCTACCCCATCTGGTCCATTTTTCACAAAGAGCTGACTTACCAACCCCTGTGAACACCTGCCGTGGACCTCAACATTTACTAGTATCTCCAGAGTTTGTTCACACCATTTCCTCTTGCCTGGTGTGATCCTCGGACCCTCATTTGTATCTTCCCAGGATATTTTTTTCTCCCTTGGCTTCCCTTTCTTCGCCCTCCATTCTGGCTCTCCACACTTCTGGCTAGCTCCATTTCGACATGCCCCTTGGGCTCTAGCCAGCATTCCACCTTGGCAATGATCTTAACATTGACCTGTTGAACTGCAGGTGCCAGGGGTGTGGCTCCCTACCTGTGCCTCGGGCTCTACCACACAGGAAACATCGCTGCCAGGGCAGCAGAGGAGGACACCCGTTCCCATTCATACGAAACTATGTTGTTTACCGAACATTTGAAAAAAAAATCCTTTAGTGCTTATGGAAGAAGACAGAGCAGGTACTATTTTCTCTCTATTTTTAAACATCACAAACATCTTAAGTACCCAAAAGAAATACAGAGACTAATAAAGACATCTATGAACACTGCCCAAATTTGACACATTTACATGTATTTTTCCTTGAATAAATAAGATGTTACAGATATAATTGAATAGTTTTCCTTGCCATTTCCCTTCCTCCTTCCCCAGAGAACACACTGTCTTTAAATTGGGTTGAACAATCCCATACAGGTCTTAAAATTACTGTATCAATAGTTATCTAGCTCTCTGAATCCACTATGGATAACATTATTTTTTGTGGTGTTAAAACTTCTACGGAATATCATACAAAATATCCTTTGGCAACTTGCTTTTTCAAAGATTTGTTTTTAAGAGTTATCTTTCTTGAAACATGTATCTAAGTTCATTCATTTCACCGACCAGAGTCTCCCTCTCTATATACACTATACATATACATTCACATATATTACTTTTCTGGCTTCTATGGATAGAAATTTACAAACTCTTTGTTTTACTGCCTTTCAAAAGCTACTGCAGTGACCAATGTTGTACATCTGTTCTTGTAGACGTGTGCCAGAATTTTCTAGAGCAAATTCCTGGAAGTGGAATTGCTGTGTCATAGGGTATGTACAGAACTACAATTTTAGAAGACACTGCCAATTCCTCTCCCAGTGGTTGTACCACTTTTACATTTCCATCACCTGACTTAGAAAAATTTCCATTTCCCTTTATCCTTGACAACTTGGCATTGTCAGATGTTTTGATTTTTTAGCAATCTGTCCACTTAAAATAATTTATTGTTTTACCATGGGTAGATTCTTTTTTTTAAAATATATTTTATTGATTTTTTACAGAGAGGAAGGGAGAGGAATAGAGAGTTAGAAACATCGATCAGCTGCCTCCTGCACAGCCCCCAGTAGGGATGTGCCCGAAACCAAAGTACATGCCCTTGACTGGAATCGAACCTGAGACCTTTCAGTCTGCAGGCCGACGCTCTATCCATTGAGCCAAACCAGTCAGGGCTACCATGGGTAGATTCTTAAATTAATTTCTTTATTATAATGTCCACTCAAGTTTTCTATTTCTTCTTGACTTAATTTTGGTAATTTATAGTTAAAAAACAACAACACCCTGTTTATTTCACTTGCATTTCAAATATCTTGGCATAAAGCTGATTATAATATTTTCTTGTTATTTTTAAATTTACTGTAATTATGCACTCCTCTTTCTTGATATTGTTTATTTATTTCTTCCCTCTTTTTATGTCAATAGATCTCACTAAAGGATTCTCTATTGAGTTTTTGGTGTTGTGGATATTCTTTCTTATTCCCTTTATTCTGTTTTTTTAATATTTGTGCCTGTCTTTAGTCTTCACCCCCCTGTGGTTCTTTTCCTAACTGCTTAAGTTGCTTGATAAATTAATTTTTTAAAATATATTTTATTGATTTTTTACAGAGAGGAAGGGAGAGAGATAGAGAGTTAGAAACATCGATGAGAGAGAAACATCGATCAGCTGCCTCCTGCACACCCCCCACTGGGGATGTGCCCGCAACCCAGGCACATGCCCTTGACCGGAATCGAACCTGGGACCCCTCAGTCCGCAGGCCGACGCTCTATCCACTGAGCAAACCGGTTCTGGCGATAAATTAATTTTTAATCTTTCTTTTTTTCTAATATATGCACTTAAGGTTAAAAATTTCCTTTAAAAACTGCATTGTCTTTTTGATATTTAATTTTTTGGTTGTAATTTTGTTCTAAATATTTAATGTTTATCATATTTCTTAATTGATCAAGCATTTATTTATAAAAGTGTTTTAAATTTTCTAATTATATTAGAATACAGTATGATGGGGTATTTGGTTATGTTTTTGCTAAAGACTTTTTATTTATTTATTTAACATATTTTTATTGATTTCAGAGAGGCAGGGAGAGGGAGAGAGAGATAGAAACATCAACGATGAGAGAGAATCATTGATTGGCTGCCCCCTGTATGCCTCCTACTGGGAGCCCACACCTGGGTATGTGCCCTATGACTGGAATCAAATCCGGGACCCTTCAGTCTTCAGGCTGATGCTCTATCCATTGAGCCAAACCAGCTAGGGCTAAAGCCTTTTTAATTTTATTGTATTTTAGACAGTTAATGCAGTTTGAGTGATATAAACTATTTTATGTCTGTTGAGACTTTTCTGTGATCTAGTTTGGGGTTAGTTTTTGGAACTGTTCCACGTGTGCTAGGAAAGAATGCCTAATATTGAATTATTGAGAAACTGAGGTTCCTAGAGGTTAAGCGACTTGTCTAACAAGTGGCAAAATTCATGTAGACCCACCTTCGTATGGGAACGAAACATCTGCAGACTAGAATTCGGTTGGTTCTGCTGACCGTTTCACTGTCTGAGTAATTTTTCCGGGGCCAGCTTAAGGCACACAAAAAGTTATTGGGTATCTAAAAATATCTCTCAATAGTAAAACAGGTAAAATGAGTGTTTTGCCCTTACGTTTGGTGCTAAATAGAAAACTGACTTCCTCTGCACCTTGCAGTCTCCAGCGCGTGCACAGAATCTCATTATTACTATAAAGAAGTGACACACGGCAGGTGAGGTGCTGAGAGGTAGATTAATGACAGAACATGGAGGAGACCGCTCCCTCCTTCCCTTTGTAAGATGGTTATCCTATCAACAGAGCCATCCTTGAGGCTTCTTATTTGAAATTTCAGGCGATATGCCCACCCATCCATCCTTTGATATGTGACAGTTTTATGGCTACGGTTGGAATTGTAATTGCTCAAATTTCTAGCCTACCGCTTCAGTCCTCCAATCATGCTTCTTATTAATAAGGCTGAGATCCCAAGTGAAACAGTTTGTGGATAGCTCACAACCCATTGTTATGGTAAGGAAACGAACACAGCCTGTTGACGGTGAAGAGTGACACCGTGTCATCTCTGTTCATGAAAGACAGCCCAATTTTCAGTTGGGGAACAGAGAGTATATTTGAGGGTGAAAGGCTGGTGAAATCGCTTGGCTGAGTAAATGCTCCTGCAGCCGCGATTATTGCCTCATCACTCAAAGGTGAAAGAACAAGAAAATAAAATGGCACAGACTGCATCCACCAGGTAACAGATGAGAAAAAAAAAAAAAGAGGAGGAATATAGCTTGAAAGCTAGGAAGTACTCACATGGTCTTCTTAGACCCCCTGACAAAAAGGACATCTGTACTAATTTTGGATTGTGCAATCGTATTGAGCATTCACACCCCATTAAAAATAAATAAATCAGCATTAAGATTGGGTGCAATTTAGATGGGACTCAGAAAGAAACATTTGAGAACATTTCCATGGCTGACACTGCAAAGTGAGGGCCAGACCAAGGCTGGAATTAGTATTCCATGTCCATTTGTGTCAGGCCTTGCACTGACAATTTGCATACTACATTATTTTAAATTTTATTTATGACTCCTTTGAAGAAGTTTTAACATCCTTCATTTACAGGACATATTGAAGCTCGGAGACCTGAAGCGATTCATCTAAATTCACAGAGCTAATAAGTGGAAGACCTGGGATTTGAACCTCAGTCTGCTTGGCTATCACTCCATATTGCCTTTAAATGAGATGACGTCTGTAATTTAGCAGTTTCAAAGGTTTAACGTGTGATTACGAGGCATCCATTCTGGAGCGATTCCTCTCCCACCTCCCTGAGCCAGATGTCTTCCCCTGTCTAAACTGTGCAATCCTGCCACCCCCTCCCCCTCCACTACACAGTCGTCACCATTTAAAAATAGGACTTGAGCCGCCCTCGCCAAGTCTCACCTCCTGTCCTGACCTGTTTCCAGGCCCGCACACTCATCTGGGTTTCAGCTCCGCCTTCCCCCATCCGCCCCTCCACCTCTAATCTGTTTCTCGCCTCAGGACTTTTCTCCATTTCTTACCCCCGTCATAGCCTTTGAGAGCCCGCATGCCGCATGCCGGGCATAGCTTTCCTGGCCAAGGATAGCATTTTCATCTCCTCCCTGGCTGTGTTGCCAGTGTGCCTTAGGCCACTCTGGCTCAACTCCATTCCTGGGGCGCCCCGCCTCCCACCCCCTCCCGCGCCAGTTCAGTGCAGCCTCCTACCCGCTGCCCTTCAATTTCCATCCTTCATGAGTGGAAAGCAGTTCCTATGTGCCAAGCACTCATCCACGCTCTGGGGGTGTAAATGGGCCCAAGGAGGTCATGGGGTTGTGATAAGAGACAAACAAGTAAACAGATCAGCCCCGCAACGAGTGTTGATCCAGGGCGTCCATGGATGGAACTGTGAGGTGGTCCCCATGGAGGCCCCAGGGAGGACTGGGTGGCTTCACAGACAAGGTGAACACTTACCTGAATCTAGGAGAGTGAGTAGGCGTCCCCACATTTTCCCAGGGCTGGGTTGCTATGGTTATAGGTACAGTAGGCGACCGAAATGTAAGGAGCAAGGGGGGAAGAGGAGGTGGGAAAGTCAAAGGGAGGTTACTCCGGGACCTCTCCTGTCTTCCACCCCATCCTTGAAGGTGACAGAACAACTATATTCTCCACTAGCGTTTCATTCTTCCGTTAGCAGGGAGAAACTCCTTCGCTTCTTTCCCTTTTGTGAAAACAAAATGGTGCTGGTGGCAGATTATGTGAGTAATTACCTTTCCTGGGATAATAACGACCGTTTTGTAAGAGTTTGTGACCGTGTGTCAGTGACTGTGCTAAGTGGCCCTCATACTGGGCACCGAGGTCTCAGCTCCAAATCGCGCAGTTCGAGGCGCCCCCTGCTGGCGAGAGCCGGGAGTTCACAAGCCCGTCGCCCTGTGCCCAGGGCTTCCTCTTCCTTTCCTCCAGGCGGGCGTCCTGGAACCCGGGAGCCCTGACAGGTGTCTTGCGGCAAGAGGTTCAAGGGGAACTTGGTCCTATTTCAGTGGTTTGGCTGCGTGAGAGTCACCGAGTGCGGCGGGAGCTGGTCCTGCGGGGTGGCGGCCGTCCCCCAGTTCTCTGCTCCTGTAGTGACCCGGTGGTTAGAGAGGAATCTCCTGAGGGCAGACGTGGGGGTCCTTTGGGGGTGGACTGTGTGTCCCCCAGGGCTGCACTCTCACGGGGGCTCACAGCCAGGCCACCGGCAGTTCTCATTTTGCGCCCCCATGGAGCCACATCCGCCAGGCTGCCCCAGGATGGGGGGTGGGACAGGCTTCTCAATAACTGCGAGGGCTGGAGGGTGGCCAGCCTTTGCTTGAGATGGTGTAGTCCAGTGGTCGGCAAACTGCGGCTTGCGAGCCACATGCGGCTCTTTGGCTCCTTGAGTGTGGCTCTTCCACAAAATACCACGTGCGGGCGCGCACGTACAGTGCGATTGAAACTTCGTGGCCCATGCGCAGAAGTCGGTATTTTGTGGAAGAGCCACACTCAAGGGGCCAAAGAGCCGCATGTGGCGCGCGAGCTGCAGTTTGCCAACCACTGGAGTTGGAGCTTCAGCTCACCAGCCAGCTCCTCACCAGCAAGTTTGAAGATTTTTTAAATCCTCACCTGAGGATATTTTCCGTTGATTTTCAGGGAGAGTGGAAGAGAGGGGGAAAGATAGAGAGAGACATCCATGTGAGAGAAACACATCCATCGGTTGCCTCCTGGGCCTGGGAGGAGCCTGCACTCAAGGTCCCTGCCTTTGACCGGAATCTAACCGGGACCCTTTGGTTCACAGGCCAACTTCTATCCCCTAAGCCAGCAGTTCTCAACCTGTGGGTCTCGAACCCTTTGGCGGTTGAACGACCCTTTCACAGGGGTCGCCTAAGACCATCCTGCATATCAGATATTTACATGACGATTCATAACAGTAGCAACATTACAGTTCTGAAGTAGCAACGAAAATAATTTTATGGTTGGGTCACAACATGAGGAACTGTATTTAAAGGGCCAGAAGATTGAGAACCACAGCGTGAGCCAAACCAGCCAGGGCATTTCCCTGATTTTATGTGTAAGAATGCGAAGGCCCAGCAACATGAAGTAACTTGCCCCAGTTCTCAGTGGTCAGTAACAGAGCAGTGAGTCAAAGGCCGCTGCATTGCACTCAAAAGCCCCTGGCATGGGCTGCCTTCCTGCCATGGAAGAATTCCTCGTCCTCCATGGATAACATTCCCCTGAGAGCAAAGGACGCATTGCACCACATGCTGAAATCAAGAATGGGTTGCATACGGACCCCTTACACATGTTATTTCTGTTTGCGTTGGCCCTCTGTATTTGTTATGGGCTGAATTGTGTCCCCCTGCAATTCATATGTTGAAGTCCCAACCCCTCAGAATGGGACTGTATTTGGGGACAGACCCTTTAAAAAGATGATTAAGGTAAAATAAGGTCATGTGGGTGGGTCCTAATCCAGTATGACTGCTGTCTTGATAAGATGAGAACATTGGAATGCAGACAGTCACAGAGAGAAGACCATGTGAGGACACGGGGAGATGAGGGACCGTCTACAAGACAAGGAGAGAGGCCTGAGAAGAAAGCAACCTTGACAACACCTTAAGCTTGAACTTCTTGCTTCCAGAACTGTGAGAAAACAAATTTGTTGTTTCAGCCACCCATTCTGCGGAACTTCATGGCAGCCCAGCAAACTCATACAGTATTTATAGCTCTTGTTACTGGTAGCATTTCTCATGTTGTCAACAAAGTAGGCTTTCATAAAGAAGAAGCAGGTCCTACAATATTTCTTTACCAGAATTGCTTTTTCCTGGGTGCAAGGAGACTGGAAAATGGGAGAGAGGTTGTTGCTATGAAGAAACACATCCTGCATGGTTTCTTTCTTTAAAAAAAAAATTCTTTATTGTTGAAAATATTACATATGTCCCCTTTCCTTCCATTGACCTCTCCCAGCCCACTCCTGCCCCCAGCCCAGGCCTTCACCACCCCTCTTTTCTGTGTTGCATGCTTTCTTCTCCATCGTGGTCTTATGCTTAGCTCCATGAAAAGCATTAAAATAGTAATCTTTATTGAACGCTCTGAATGTGAGGTGCTCCACAAACATTTCATCCTCACAACTAACCTCTGAGGTGATGGTTATCATTCCCATTTTGCAGATGGGAAAACTGAGCCATAAGGAGGATAAGTAAATTGATGGGGCTTTACAGAGCAAGTGGCAGTAAAGATCCATGCTTTCATCTACTACTAGAGGCCCGGTGCATGAAATTCGTGTGTGGGTAGAGTCCCTAGGCCTGTCCGGCGATCAGGGCTGATCAGGTTCCCTGCCTCCACCTTCCCTCGCCCCGTCAGCGCCCCCCTGCCACAGCTGGTCACCCACCATGTTCCACGCCACCCCCTGATGGGCAGCGCAAGTCATAACGAGTGATCGAACTCCCGGTCTCCTGGTCGAACTCCCAAGGGGACACTTTGCATATTAGCCTTTTATATATATAGATGATTTTGACAACTATGATTCACTGTCCCTCCTTCCCCATTGCTTCTCAAACCTTCCCTGTTAGGTATTACAAACTGTGGAATAGGCAGAAAGGCTGGATCTTGCCACTCAAAATGTGGTGTTTGGACCAACAGCAGGCGTTACCTGGGAGTTTGTTAGAACTGCAGAACCTCAGCCTCACCCCTGATATACTGAACCAGGATCTGCGTTTTATCAATGCAGGGCCAGCTAGCTAGCTTGCAGGGCTCATTGCAAAATGAAAATGCAAAGCCTCTAGTTTAAAAATTAGTAAGAATTTCAGGACAGTGGCAGCAGAGCATTAAACTGAGTCTGAGTGGGACTATACAGGTCTCACACCCACGGGGCCAGCCCTGCCCCGAGATGATGCACCGGAACTCTAAAGTGTGAGAAGCATCACCCTAGAGGATTCAGAGATGCAACCTTTCACCAGGGGGGTGCTTTCAGTTTTATTTTCTCTTTTTGAATTTTATCTTAGGCACACAAAACATTTGCATCACGTTCCTTAATATTTCCACTGGTCTGACCATAAAAATAACATTTCCCCCAAAAAACCTGCAGGGAAAATTGATACTTTTGGATGATGCACCGACCACTTCAGGAAGTACATGCATCCCAGCTCAAAGGCCTGGGGTGAGTCCATCCTTAGGTGCAGGCTAGACAGGCCTTTATTAATAAACCAGAGGCCTGGTGCACAGATTCATGTACCAGTGGGGTCTCTCGGCCTGGCCTGCAGGGATCAGTGGACCTTCGCACGGCTGCAGCCTGGCCTTACCTGCCAGCTCATTGGGCTCCAGCCTGCTGTCTGTGTTGATCCCACTCAGCACAAAGTAGTGCACAAAGCGGCAGGTGGCCAGGAAGGAGCCTGAGCCCGGGCTGGGTGCCCCGCCACTCCCGCTCATCCCGGCCCGGCTTCTGGCACCCATCTGTCAGCTGAGCAGTGCTCCCGCTGTGGGAGTGCACTGACCACCAGGGGGCAGCTCCTGCTGACCTGTCGTCTGGTCACTTAGGCTTTTATATATGTAGATGTATCAACAGAATCACTTCATACAAGTTTCATGCCCCTTTCTTGCAAGCAACTGAGCATTCATCTAGTATCACTCTGGACCATTTATTTATGCTCTCTAAACCTCATTCTTCTCATCTGTAAAATGGGGAGAAGAATAGTACCTACTTTAGAGCATTGTTGTGAAGTTTCAGTGAGATAATACATAAAAAGAAAGCACAGAGAACGTTCCCTGGTGTATGTTAAGTGTTCAATAAATGCTAGCTTATTATTACATCCTGGAGATTGGGTTCTTGTTTCACTTTGAAGAAGGCGGAAATGAGACAGAGAGGGTGTCACCAGGGGAATTTGCCCAGCTCCCAGGCAGAGCCCCAGGGGTTGGTGTTTATTTTAATGAGTTCATCTAGATCGGGGTCTGGTCTTCATTCTCCTGATTTAGAAACATGATTTTGTCAGCACCCCAAGAATGCAGCTATAATTGGGGGGGTGGTGGTGGTGTGTATGTGTGTGTGTGTGTGTGTGTGTGTGTGTGTGTGTGTGTAGAAAGAGAAAGAGAGTGGGAAGGAAAGGAAAAGGAGAAAGAGGAGAGGGATTAGAGAGACTCAGCAAGTAGGAGTTTAGAATCTGGTGAGAATGACCTTTATACTTTTCAGCGAGAGAAACTAATTCTACAAAGAGCTTGAAGGTTTTTTTGGAGGAACAGTAACACCAGCAGTGACAGGACGGTCTCAAGGGACTGACCAGGTTTCAGCTCTGACAGACAGGGTTCACCTTTGTGGCTTGCATTTTCTGAGAATCAGGAGCTGGATCTTCAAACCTCCAGGGGGCGCTCTAAGCGTCAGCTCTGGGAACTAGATAATTTGCAGGGCTCAGTGCAAAATGAAAGCTAGGCAAGAGCCTGTCTAACTTTTGGATATAAGCAAACACCAGGGACTTTTGGAGAGAACCTGGTGGGTAGGTGGGTGGGCTGTGTTCAGGAGAGATTGGATTAGTCTGGGCATGTGGGAGCTCAAGAGGTGTGTTTGAGGACATTGCTAGGAAATGCTTTTTATTTCTCAGAATCTACAATTGAACATGATAATAGGGGGTGGGCAAACGTAGGATTGCAGTTTTTAAGGCAGAAATTATTACCAGATTAAATAGGTATATATTTTTTAATTCTTTGCATTTGGGTGAAAATTAAAAATTGTCTTTCACCTACCTTTGGGTCCTTTGAAAAGATATTTAATGACCTATGTAAGACGATTAAAACCACTATATTCATTTTTTAAATTCATGTTTCAAAAGAGACTGAGAAAAGGGAAATTTCCAGTAGCAGTTATTTAAAATACTCTGACAGACCCCAAAACTATCGATATGAATACATCTAAAATCTGCCATTAATACATCAATAAGGAATGACTGCATGAGGAATGATTGCAAATATGTGAAGTGTTTCTTTAAACAATCATTATTCCTCTAGCCTTCACGTAAACCTAGTTACAATTACTTTAAGACACGTGAGACACAAACAGACGACAAAGGGCACCGCTGGCACCAACTGTTCTTCATCTCATCCACTAGAGGGTACCTGAGGGCTGTTCAACAGAGGTACTGGGGCACTCAGGAAACCAGATTTAAAAACCTGAGCTAGAAACCCCAGACCTAAAGCACTACATATAATACTATTATATAGCACTATATATATGCTTCTGATACATTATTAACCCAATTCCGTGTGATAAAAAATAGCCACATGTTTTGTCTTCTAAGTTATAGAGTTTTGACACTTCTGCTGTAGACAGATACTCTCGAAAAATAAATTTTGGATCTTGCCTAGGTAGGAGGGTGCTCTGTATTTTACCATATACTAAACACCAGGGCTTTCCTGGTGAAATTGGGGTATTTAAGTTTACAAAAATAGGCTGGCAATTTTATTATCATAACCCCAGAACTGTGTCTCTATTGTGTGTAGTTAGCATATTACGTAATTGGGGTCATCCTGAATAGTCTCCTGAAAGAGGCTGAATGTTATTTTTCCTTCTTTAGGTTCATCTTCTACTTCTCACTTCTGTTCCATGGTCCAGTAAGAGCAAATGACTGTGCTGCAAATTAAAATTAAGCATTGGAAATAGTCCAAATGGCCCGTAGTAGGCAATCGGAAAGCCCACAGTGGTGTGTTAGGGCCATGGATATTTATAGGAATCAATTCGTTATGGTATATATAAAGCATAACACTAATGCAGTAGGATTAGGAATGCATGCACAAAAATGTGCTGACCATCCACGAAGGAGCAGTCCTGTGGATGATGAATGGGAAAGAAATCCTAGCTCTTGACGAGTATAAACTTCGGTGTGGGCGGTGCAGTGTGTGAGTGTGTGTGTGTGTGTGTGTGTGTGTGTGTGTGAGAAGAGACCCATACTTGAGTATGTAGAGGGTAAGGATTGTGGTCACGACCGTTGGAGCCAGAAATTCAAGCTCTCCCACCCCTTTGTTATATGACCTCGAGTAAATTATTCTACCTGTGTCCGAGCCTTGGTTTTCCCATCTGTCAAATGGGGACAGTCATCTTCCTTAATTTTCTTGTGAAAATTAAGTGGGGTCATGCAGCACCTGACACCGAGCACTGAGTATGGAGCTCAGTGAATGACAGTCATGCCGTGGGTTTTGTGACGGTCGCTCCCTGTGTCTCAGCCGGCCACCCCCAGGGTGAGATGCCAGCACTGTTCCCGGGCGACAATGTCTCTGGTCAGGCAGCTGCAGCCACCGGAAAGGCCAGTTCCCTGGAGAAGCCAGCGGGTTTGGCTGCCTGGCATGTGAAAATCCCTACGAAGGGTCTCGCCTCCCGGGGAGTGGCCTGCTTTCTGTTTTTGCTTTGGCTGCTTCAAGGTCCAGTGGTCAGAGCGGTCCTCTCCACGGGAAGCCGTCCGTGGTCCCGGGACGGCAGACAGAAAGCCTCTCCACTGAGGAGCGGGCGGGGGCCGGGATGGCAGAGGAAGTGTGTCTCCAGCAAAGCTCCGGGTGATGACGAATCCAAGGAGTCTGCCGAACCGAGAGTCAAATGGAGTCAAGAGTCCAACGAGCTGAGGTCAGCAAGCAAGACAACGGAATCCAAACGGATTGCCAAGCCAAGGGAGACAGACGCTGAGCTGGAATCCACGGGGTAGAGCAGGGCTGGGAACCGGGGTGGGTGTGGGGGTGAGGGTGGGGGGGAGTGCAGAGAGCAGGGAGGACCCACTGTTCACCAGCTGCTCTTCCTGATCCTGGGAGCGTATGTGCCAACGAGCTCATTTCCCTGGTCGGTCAATGCGATAAAGAAAGAGAGCACAGGGCAGTGTAAGAGAGGGTCCGTGGGAGGCTCTCTTAGCTAAGGAGGTGCTCTAGGCAGGAGGAACAGCAAGGGCAGGTGCCCTGAGGCCGGAATGACAGAGAAGCCGTGTAGCCGGAGCATAGTGAGAGATGTGAGGCGGGAGGAGGTGAGCTTAGAGGGGTAGGTGGGGCGGGGGGGGAGATGGGGTGAGGGGGGCAGGGGTCTCATCAATGCACTGGGAATGGTTGGAAGTTTGAACTGGAACAGGAAAGCTGGCATGGTCCACTCTGCTGCTGTGTGGAGCATGAATAATGGTACAGGAAACGTCTTGGATCAAGGAAGAAGCAGGAAGCCTGGGTCAGATCAGACACACATTCGCATGAGTGGGACCCGTGGAAAAGCTGTGTAAATTCCTACCCCTCCTTTCCAACCCTCAGGTTGTACTTCTGTTTAAACAAGGCCAATAGGCAGGCCTCTTAAACTTCTTTGCTGGGAGCGCCTGGGTCCTGGGGCTTCTTTATTCAGATTTCCAAATACGAACAGATCAATCTGAAATTTTAAGGAAATGAAGCAGCTTGAGGTTGCCAAGATGGGGCTTTTGTTATATCTCCTTCTGTTTAAGTCCAGATGAGGAGAAAACAAACCTTAGAGATTTTTATTTTTAAATATATTTTTATTGATTTCAGAGAGGAAGGGAGAGGGAGGGAGAGATAGAAACATCAATGATGAGAGAGAATCATTGATCGGCTGCCTCCTGCACACCCCCTACTGGGGATCAAGCCTGCAATGCAACCTGGGCATGTGCCCTTGACTGAAATCGAACCTGGGACCCTTCAGTCCCCAAGCCAATTCTCTATCTACTGAGCCAAACCAGCAAGGGCTTTTTAAAGTGGGGTGTGTGTGTGTGTGTGTGTGTAGAAGTAGATTGATTTAAGTAGCATTTCAATTAGATATGACTTGGATTAGTTATTTAAAGATATAGCTTAAAAGTATATACAAACATCGCAATAGCTACAACGTATTGAGTCCCTGTGGAGGACTAAAGGCTTTCTAAATGAAACAAAACAACAATGATTGAGTCTTTTTCTTCCTGCTGTGCATTTACAAAGGACTTTGGGTCTGGGACTGATCCACGTGGGTCTTTGGCTAGAGGAAGGTTACGGAAGTATTTCTTCATTTACTTCCCTGCAAGTTTGGCATTAGCGTCCCCACATTTGCAGATGAGGTGAGTAAAGTTTAGAAAAGTTGTATACCTGGTAAGCTTGAGTAAGAAAGCCAGGATTTGAACTCAGGACTACCCAAGGCTCAGGGTGGGAACACTCGACACGAATCACACAGGTCTGGTGCAGAGAGTCAGGGTGTGAACCATGGTGCCGAGGGCCTTGGCTTTGAATTCTGCCCCATCACTTACCAGCTATCTCATCTCGGGTTGGTTACTTCCCATCTCGGAGCCTGTGTTTAGCTCCTGCTTCCAAGGCTGCTCTGAAGATGATGTGAGACAGGCAGCTGGACCTGGCAAACGGAAGGAGTTCAGTAAATGTTACTTATTATTCTACCCGACCGTGCTGGCCTCTGAGCGGGGTGGCATCTGTCTGAGCCCGTTTCATTGCCAGCGTCAGAAACATATATCCTGCCGGGGAAATGTTCCACATAATAGACTGTGTCCGCTTAACTCACTCCGAACACCAGGCCTCTGAGAAAGTGCCCCGGACGGCGATATCACCCAGCTGCATGAGTGGGTTTGATAGCTTTTCCGAAGGGCTGGCATTTCAGTTGTGCAACTGTAACGGCTTCCTGGCAATAGAAAAGATTTATTTTTTGGACCCCAATCAACCCGCAGCCCCACTTCTCAAACTCCAGCTACATCACACGATGTCAAAGTCGTGCGCTATTAACATTGGGTCAAAGGCGCTAGAAGCATTTTGCAGACGTAACGAAGAACCCATATTGCCCGAGAATGCTTTGCAATGCCTTCTGCCCCAGCCCTGCTTGCCCTGTAAGGCCCAGATGGCAAGCTCACCTGGAAGGCAGTGGAAGGACAAAGATAGGGTTTGTTCAACTTTGCAGGAGCCTGGGGCCTGGGGCTGGGGTAACAGATGCCTCCTGGCAAGGGGAAGGGCCCATAATCATCTTCCCCCAGACCCAAGGAGGACAAAAGAAAAGATATGCCATAATTAAAACATTTTAAACGTAATAATTTTTGAATGTGATGATTGCCTGGCTCTTAAAGGGGAAACAGGAGTGGGGGTGGCGAGCAGAGGAAAAGGAGGGATTTCCTATGTTCAGAGGCTACTGTTGTCAGCGAGGGGAAGCTGTTAAAAACTCACTCCTGGTTTGCGGGACCAGATCTCTTGACCTGACAATGAAGAATTGTGTGCTTGCTTCAGTCGGGGTCCCGGCCAACCAGTTTGTTCTCACTTATGTTGAAGACACCGAGTCAGCCTAACACAGTGCAGGAGCCACATCTTCACGGGAGTTTCCGTGCCTTGCAGCCGAGTGTCCGCATTGTCCCCTAAGTCTTGGTCCCTGAGGATTTGGACAGGCCTGGTTCCGATAGTGGTCCAGCCACGTGGCTACATGGATGCCTCAGGTAAGCCATGTGACCTGTTTCATCCTCTAGAACAGTGGTTCTAAACCTGTGGGTCGCGACCCCTTGGGGGGTCGAACGACCCTTTCACAGGGGTCGCCTAAGACCATGGGAGAACACATATATAATTACATATTGTTTTTGTGATTAATCACTATGCTTTAATTATGTTCAATTTGTAACAATGCAAATACATCCTGCATATCAGATATTTACATTATGATTCATAACAGTAGCAAAATTACAGTTATGAAGTAGCAACGAAAATAATTTTATGGTTGGGGGTCACCACAACATGAGGAACTGTATTAAAGGGTGGCGGCATTAGGAAGGTTGAGAACCACTGCTCTATAAAGTGGAACTAATAAGAGAAGCTACTTCAATAATATGTATAATGGGAAAAAAAAAATAGTATTTTAAACCTAAATGAGGACACTCGGCTGCAAGGCACGGAAACTCCCGTGAAGATGTGGCTCTTGCACTGTGTTAGGCTGACGTGGTTTCTTCAACATAAGTGAGAACAAACTGGTTGGCAGGGACCCTGATTGAAGCAAGCACACAATTCTTCACTTTCAGGTCAAGAGATCTGGTCCCGCAAACCAGGAGTGAATTTTTAACAGCTCACCTCGCTGACAACAGTAGCCTTCTTTGTTTCTTTAATTTTCCATCTTTAAATTGGGGCAAAAATGGTACCTCATCTCATATAACTTATGTGAAGCTTAAATGAGATATTTGAGAATTCAGTAACAGTGGTCTTATATCAATGGTATACCATCCTAGACCATGTGCTTTGTGAGTTTTACTGTAAAATTTCCATGTATATTCAATGCAAAAAACTTGGAAAACATTTAAAGAACACAGAAAAACAACAACCCCTCCATCAAAAAGATCATCAGGGTTAACATCTTGGTTTCTGTCTTTTCATTTTTCCCCCTCCTAAGTGTGTGTACCTCTTTGTTCTATCTCTTCAAAATGAGCTACTGTTCTATAGTCAGCTTTTTTTTTCTTTGTTTTTTTAACCTAGCAATAGACTGTGAACTTTCCCCCATGGATGAGTTCTTCTTAAAATAGATGTTCTACTGGAAGCAGTCATATCCTGGACCAGCAAGTTCATTACTATTCTTCTTCTTAAAAAAAAGGGGGGAGGGTGTGCCTTATGGCCATCCAAATCTGGAAAACACTGACATTACATTTCCTTCTTGGAAAATTAATAGCGCATATTAGCATGTTAAAGGCTCTGAGAAGCTCTTCCATAAAGAAACTGCTTGGCTTTGATTAGATCAGTGTTTCCCCAAACTAATTTAACTCTGCGGAGCCATTTATTCTCATAACTCCTATTAATGTCTCAGGAATCATTTGGGGAAACACTGTAGGCTGCAGACGCCTTAAGAACAGGGAGCATGTCTTGCTCACCTTCATGCTTCCACATGGTCTTACGATGGGGTTTTTAAGAAATTATGAAAAATGGGATTGGATTGACGAATCCACTTTCTAACCAACAGCCACACATGTGTGAACTGGAGGCCAAGGTTATAGGCTAGACGTGTCTCACGGTGTAAAGCTAATTGGCCCCTTTGGGGATGAACCTGTGAACTTGGCCTCGTTAGCACCGGCACAAAACAGCTGAGTTTGTTCACTAGTATCTGGTGCCTCGAAATTGTTTTCTTACCCAGATCCTCATGCTGTCCTCCAGGGGGCGATGCTGGTTTGTCAACCTCCTGAGAGCCTGAAGCCTGGGCCAAGAAAAGCTTGACGTGGAGGGGGAAGCAGATGAGAGCAAGGAACGAGGTTGGGAGTGGAACGATCACTGAAAACCAGGAGACACACGGTCAGGTTTGCAGTTGGCATGGAGCTGAGGTGCAGCCCTCCACAGTGCGTGTCGGACACAAGGGTTTAAAAATCTTGCTGAGCCAGGAAGCCAAGAATAAATATCACTAGCGTTTACTGAGCACCAGCTATGGGGCTGGCAATATGCCAGATCATTTCATTAATCGTTTCTTTTCATTTCCTAAACAGACCTACAGAGCAGGGCCTGCAGCTAGAGGTAGCTGAACTGGGAATTCCACCCTGGCTCCTAGGCCTGGTGCTGTTATCTGAGTGCTCCCCTAGACTGAAACAAAATATTTACCCAGGACAGAGAGTGCTTATCTGTTTGCTTTTCATTTCATTTGGATGGGCCTAATCACACTTCATGAAATTAAGACCAAGTTTTTTTAAATTTTTTTTGGGGGGTAGTAGTTTTTGTTTTTAGTTAGCCACCTGCTAAATACATGAATTATAGCCCTGGGATGCATTCTTAGAACATTGAATATAATATTTAAATTTAAAATAACACTTAGCCCAGCCAGTGTGGCTCAGTGGTTGAGCATCGACCTATGAACTAGGAGGTCACGGTTGGATTCCGGGTCAGGTCACCTGTCCGGGCTGCAGGCTCAATCCCCAGTGGGGAGCGTGCAAGAGGCAGCCAATCAGTGATTCTCTCTCATTATTGATGTTTCTATCTCTCTCTCCCTCTCCCTTCCTCTCTGAAATCAATAAAAATATATTTTAAAAAATAACATTTAAATCAGAGTGGTGGAGGTATGTTTTTAAGAATTCGTCTACTCTATTTCGTCCTGTGCAAGATGAAATCAGCCAAACTGAATAGCTCCAGAGTGGCCAGTTGAAAATTCAGTTGTGATTCTGAGGGCTTCCACCGTCCTGCCATACTCCCCACTTGCCACCTAGGACATGTTAAAATTGTTTCTTTAAATGCCTCCTTCCCCCAGTGGCCCTGTGTTTCTTGAGGGGAAGAACTATGCGCTTCATTTCTGTATTCCTAGGACCTAGAAAGTACCTGGTACCTAGTGAGTCATTAGTGAAGTTTAAATGAATGAGTGAGCAAATGAACGAAAGGTGTTTCTTGCAGAAATGCTATCAGACCATAAACCGAGGCAGGAACCCAGGGAGCTTGGCCTAGATGCGAGGAAAGAAGACCTGGGGGAGATATGAGGACTATCTTTACATGCGTGAAAGGCTGTCGTGTGGGCGAGATGGTGGAACAAGATTGTGCCTCTTCAGGTGGAAAACCTGGGGAGGCCAGTTCCTTCAACAGGAAAGAATCCAAGAGCTGTCTACAAATAAAACGAGCTACCTTCTGGGCAGTGGCCTTCCCCTCTCCTCGGCCAGAGGTGGGATGGCTGCCTGGTGGGACTGTGGGAGAAGGGGTTCCTTCATCCAGTTCAAGGCTGAACGAGGGGGTTACGGAGGCATGTGGCTGTGTGCCATGCCCAGAACAGTGGTGGGTACATACAAGGCACATAATACCTGTTGAACAAATGAATAATATAGCCTTCGACTAATTGAAGACTCACTCAGCAAATGCTTATTACATGTTTCTGTGTTAGATCCGTGCTCAACTGCAGAGGGTGCACTAGTGAAAAGGGTGACTCAGCCCCCATCATGAAGGGGGAATGTGCCATTCAGGCTGGGAGCACAGGATGGAGCTGCCCTGTCTAGGTTCAAAACCCAGTTCTGCCAATTGCTTTACTTCTTTGTGCCTCAGTTTCCTCATCTATAAAATGGGGATGAAACAGTACCTACCTCGCCTGGCTGGCGGGGCTCAGTGGTTGAGCGTTGGCCTATGAACCAGGAAGTCAAGGTTTGATACCCAGTCAGGGCACATGCCCGGGTTGGAGGCTCGATCCCCAGTGGGGGTTGTGCAGGAGGCAGCTGATCAATGATTCTCTCTCATCATTGATGTTTCTATCTCTCTTTCTTTCCCTTCCTCTTTGAAACCAATCAAATTATATTATATAAAAAAAGAAATAGTACCTACCTCAAGAATTATTGTGATAATTAAATGAATGATAGTTGGGCATACTTATTAACAATATAATGTTCATGATGATCATGGTACACACGTTCTAACAAGGGCTGCGGGTAAGTTACTGTTCTGTGATGGATGCTCAGGTGGGTATGTCTGGACAGGCTAATAATTAGGCGCCCTATCAAATCAACGTGCTCGAAATCTTTATTCAGCTTCCATTAGAGGAGAGGCTGACCACTTTGGGGGCAGAATTGTGGCTCCCCCATCAGGTCCCTGTAATGCAGCTACACTGGGGTGTGGGGACCCAGTCAGGAGGGGAGGGCAGAGAAAGGAGGCCTGCTGGCATCAACACTCGGCCTTACACCAAAGTCTGACCAATTCCACTCAGGGCCAAACCTGCAGTCCCCACTGGCCCATCCAACACTTGGAAGTTAAACAGACAAGCCACCCTCCAATGTTCATCTACTGTCTCTCCAGCATGCCCCTTGGGGGTGTTACTCTTACCCCTGAGGGACGTGGCAGAATATTCTTCCCAACAGCGCAGAGTACTTTCTGAGTAGATTCTAGGAGAGAGAATTTTTCTGATCTCATTACATTTCCTATGATTTTTACTCCCTCTTATTGATCAGCTGGCCATCTCTTAACCCCACCCTGCTGACGGAGGCTGTCCAGAGTGCCATCAGGACGCCTCACGGGGAACTGAGCCCTGACTGCAGGGTGAAGGAATGCTGCAGGGGGTGTGGCTAGCTGTGCAGAGGGAACAGCACATGCACAGGCCTGTGGTCGGCGAGAGCATGGTGCTTTTAGGGGGCTAAAAGCAGTTTAGGGTGGCTGGCCCATAGGGTATTGGGTGTATGATGTGGGGAGGGAGAGTGAGGAAGAGGCTGGAGATGTACGCAGGGTCAAAATGGTGAGGGCCTTGTAAGTTGTGTTAAGGAGCTTAGACTTGATGCTGACCACAGGGAATCTCTGGAGGGTTTTAAGGAAGGTGGTGCAATGAGCAGGTTTGCATTTTAGAAAGAGCACCCTAGCGATGGAGGGATGAGTGTGTGCATGCTCCAACTCGCTCCAACTCGCTCCAACTCACTCCAACTCGAGTTGCTGGGGCAGGGATGGTGCGGTGGGTAGGGCCGTAGGAGGGTGTTGCAATACCTCCTGCAAAGAAGATGTGGTCTATCTATAATAATCTATAATAATAAATATGCTAATTAGACCAGATGTCCTTCAGGATGACCTTCTGGATGAAGCTGGGGCTGCGAGGGAAGCCCGGTCCCGGGTGCCAGAGGGAAGCCGGTGCCAGCAGCCGGGAGAAGGAAGGCCTACTCTTGCACGTATTTCGTGCATTAGGCCTCTAGTATATATATATAATAGAATATTTCTGCAATAAAAAAAAAGAAATCTTGCCATTTGCAACAACATGGATGGACCTAGAAGATTTATGCTAACTGAAGTAAGTCAGATAGAGAAAGACAAATACCATATGTTTTCACTTATATATGGAATCTAAAAAAAAATCCACGCAAAACAAAACAGACAAATACAACAAAACAGAAACAGACTCATAGATGCAACTGATGGTAGCCCGAGGAGAGAAGGGTGGGGGTTTGGGTGTAAAAGGTGAAGGTGAATAAGAGGACTAAACCACCAGTTATCAAAAAAAACAAAATAAGTCACAGGGATGTAATGGCAGCATAAAGAATATAGTCAATATTATTGTGATAACTTTGTATGGTGACAGATGGTTATTAGACTTATTGTCTTACTCACCTCATGAGGAATATCAATGTTCAATCACTATGTTGTACACCTGAAACTAATCTAATATTATATGTCAACTATACTTTAATTTTAAAAAATGCATCTTGGATTTTTAAAAATTAGATTCCATCTCTGGGAGAGCAGAAACTATAATTAAGTTAGCACTCCGTTTGGTGGCATAGGGCTTAGCATAAATGACTCCATTTTGGGCCTGTTGTCTTGTTTTTAGCAGTCATGAACAAAGGCTCTCTTCACTTTGTTTATTTGCTTAGTTGTTTATTGCCCTTCTCCCTCATTTTAACCTCATGAGGGCCAGGACCATGTCTGTCTTATTCACCTTGATCCCAAGCACCTAATACAGTGCCTGACACATAATAGGTGCTCAGCAAATATTTGTTTTAAGAAGGAAAGTAAAAAAGAAAAAAAAAAGCATTATAAGGTTTTCTCCCATTCGCAGCATCCTTTTCCGCTTTTGAAAGAAGATGGAAGACATTCATCTTTCATCACTTTTTGCTGTAATTTCTTCCATTTCCTGTTTTCATGGAATATGGTATTATGATGTTGAACATCCATTTTTGCTTTTTTATTGTTTTTGTTTTCTTTGCTCTTCTTACTGCTTCTAGCATCTAAGAACCAGTGTTGAGATTTAACTCTCTAGCCCACAACAATTTTTTTTCTTTTCTGAAACTTTCTCAGTAGAAAGTTGACATTGAGCTCTGTTGATCTTTTATTTATTTATTTATTGATTGATTGATTGATTGATTTTAGAGAGAGAGCAGAAGGGGAAGAAAGAGAGACACAATTTGTTGATCCTTGTATGTGTACTGACTGGGGATCAAACCTGTAACCTTGGTGTATTAGAACCAACTGAGCACCTGGCCAGGGTGGTCTTTTCTTATGTTTTAATATAAATAAGACTTTTCTTATCAATGCAGATGAAGGTTCTCTGAGAAGAAAAATTTTAAAAATATATAAACATCAATGATGAGAATCATTGATCACTTGCCTCCTGTATGCCCCCTACTGGGGATGGGGCCCACAACCCAGGCATGTGCCCCTGACCAGAATCAAACCTGGGACCCTTCATTCCTCAGGCCGAGGCTCTATCCACTGAGCCAAACCGGCTAGGGCTGGGGAAATAAATCTTGATAAGCACTAGGGAGTTGATCAGCAGCACTTTTACAAACCAACCAAGACTCAGGTACCCTCTGCTTAAAATGTCCACCAATCCCAAATTGGTAGATTCTGAAACAAATACAACCTCTACAGCAAACAGAATTTAATTAACCAAGCACTACGTAGGAATTCGATTTGAAGTAATCACGCAGTAATAATATGTGTTATCAAAAAAAATCCTGCAGAATGCTTTCTTACAGATGACTCCCTGTGTAAATGGAGGAAGTGGGGCCCTTCGGTGACACATCTCTACACACATTTCTGCTTCATTTCAATCCAGCAAGATTATAATCACAAAGAAAGAAAGACACCTTCATCTTAACCTTAAGCTCTGCTCCCCCATCGATAGAGATTCTGTGGATGAAGGCTGCGGCCACCATATCGCCCGAGAGCCTCACGTGCCGGATTTTTTTTTTTTTAACTTTGTCATCTTGCTTATCATTTACACCTAAGAAGTGAGCCCAAAAGATGATTGAAACTTTTGATCCAGGAACTAGCTCCCACGTTTGTTTTGCTTTGCTCTAATCTTCAGAGCTGTATATCATGCTGACAGGCCCCAGATTTTTAAAACACAGATTTTCCTTTGGGCTTCTCCCACCCCCCTGTTGCAGTGGAAATATTTTCTCCTATCTTCCATCTTCTAAAAAAAGTAGGTGTAACAGTCTAATCAGCCTTTACCAACTTTTCTGCAAGAACAAGGCAGAAAATATGAAGATATAAATCAAGAGTTGTTATTATTGTTTATGTAGTAGTGATCTATGGCGCCGCTGGGCTCCGTGTTTTACATGGCCACTTTGAAAACACAGAACGCCGCGCAGGCACAAGCGATTTGTTTCTGAGCCCTGTGCTTGGATGTTTCTAATAAATATTATTCTGTCTCTGATTTTACGATATCAACAAGATACCCAGGCAATAAAATATTTTCAGCTTCCTGGTGTTACATTGTCAAACAAAGATAATGTCCCTAAACTTCAAGAATGGTAAGTAGAGAAAACATTCAGCATGAAATAACTAAATATTTGTAAGTCATCATAATAACCAGGGTAGTTTTGTGCCTGGGAGAATGTCTAGAAGGGTGTATTCTATCAATATATGAAGCCAGGTTTTTCTGGGTGGAGAAATCAGAAGTGATTTTAATTTTCTTTTTCTTTTTTCGCTTATCTATATTAATTTTTCTCTAAGTGTGAATGTATATTACTCTTGAAATAAAAAAAAAATCCTTTTCAAAGAATAGTACATAGGAAGAGTTGACAAACCTAGGTATAAAAATGGAATGAGCAACATTCTTGAAAGGAAAATAGGGAGAGTAGCTTCAGAGAAAGTGAAAATCTGATTTATTTTCTTTTTAAACAATATACATTTTTATTGGTTTCAGAGAGGAAGGGAGAGGGAGAGAGGGATAGGAACATCAATGATGGGAGAGAATCATTGATCGGTTGCTTCTTGTGCTCCCCAACACTGGGGATCGAGCCCGAAACCCAGGCATATACCCTGACTGGGAATCAAACTGGGACCTCCTGGTTCATAGGTCAACGCTCAACCACTGAGCCACGCCGGCTGGCCCGGCTGACTTGTTTTCTATTAATTTCTGAGTTCAAATTGTGCACATTTACTTTCGCTTTGATGAAAACACCTGTCGTTCACCCCCACCCCGGAAGCTAAGCCAGGCCACTATGTCTCCAGGCCTCACGCCACGAAAAGCAAGTGGCAAACCCTTCTATTTCCCAGTTGAAAAATAGGCTTCTCACTTGATTCCCAGCTGGCTCCTATTCAGTTCTATTTTACCTGGCTCCTGATTCCTTTGTTCTTCTATCTAAAGCCATGTGGATCCCCTCAGCACACCCTAAAGCAGCGGTTCTCAACCTGTGGGTCGTGACTCCTTTGGGGGTCGAACAACCCTTTCACAGGGGTCGCCTAAGACCATCGGAAAACACATATATAATTACACTAGAAGGCCCATGCACAAAAATTTGTGCACTGGCAGGGGAGGGGGGTCCCTCAGCCCAACCTGTGCCCTCTCACAGTCTGGGACCCCCTCGGGAGATAACCACCTGCTGGCTTAGGGCCACTCCCCGGGTGGCAGATGGCACGCCCAATCCCTCAGTGTCTGCCCCATCTCCCCCGGTCTCAGATGGCAGGCCTGGATCCCGCGCTGGGGTGGACAGCAGCTCGGATCATGCTGCTGCCCGCCCCGCCGGCACCACCTGCCCCTCCCCGCACACAGCAGGCCAGGATCTCGTGCTGGGGTGGCGCAACGGGATCTGCCTGCAGTATGCAAATTAGCCGCCATCTTTGTTGGCGGTTAATTTGCATAACGCGCTGATTAGCCAATGGGAGGTGTAGCGAAGGTACGGTCAATTACCCTTTTTGTCTTTTATTAGATAGGATATTGTTTTTGTGATTAAACACTATGCTTTAATTATGTTCAATTTGTAACAATGAAAGTGGGGGTCACCACAACATGAGGAACTGTTTTAAAGAGTCGTGGCATTAGGAAGGTTGAGAACCACTGCCCTAAAGACTTGGTCTGAACTCAACCTTCCAGTTCTGAAGAGTGGTGAATTCATTCCACCCGCAAACCCATGCAGGAGCTCCCATGCCCTCCCATCCTACCCTAACTCCTTCCCCCACAGCCTTGTCTCAAGATGACCAAGGAAGACGAGATTTCACCTCTTAATGCCTCATCTTGTCATCTTATTTGGAACTGAAGAGCTTAGGTGAAATGGCAGAGCAGGCTGGACCAAAAGATAGAATGTTGTGGCGTTTAGATCAGTGGCCTCTGGTCAAACACCTTGGAGATCTTCAGCGGTGTGAACCAGAATGAACACATCCATCCACTGGCATGGCGGGTGTCTGTCCTGGCTGCTCAGTACCCGCACCTCATCAGTTGTTAAATATTTTGACAACATTCTCAGAGTAAAACTGTAGTGTTGAACATTGACTTACAAGAGACCTGAATCTGAGTATGACTTAGGGCCAGTGACTTACTGTCTCTAGGCTTTGGTTTCCACATGGGGAAAATGGGGTTGCTAATAACGCCTTGCCACTCCAGAGAGCTGCTGTGATGATCAAATTGCCCTAGCGGATGCAGAAGTTCCCTGTAAATTGTGAGAGACTGTGCACAGGCAAGGAATGATGATAAAAAGAATCAATAATGATGATAACAATGTTGGTGGTGAAGGTCAAGGTGATGGTGATGATAAAGAATAAAAAGAAGACAAACTTGAGAACACCGAGGACTCTCCTTTTCTGGTTCAATATGCTACAAACATTGCTCCCTGGCTCACAATTCACAGTACCAGTCAGACAGAAGCATATAAACTGGCTGCATCAACCCTCTCTGGTTCATGCCGTCATAGCCCCCAGAGTGTTTGCTGGCCTAGTGCTGATAGGCACTTCCTTATGTCCGTGGGCATCCTAGATAATAAAAGCCTAATATGCAAATTGCCCCCTGGGGCAGTCGTTTGACCTGGGGGCGGAGGTGATGGGGATGGAGGTGCGGTGAGAATGCGGGGTGTCCGCTGAGCTTGCTCTCACTCCCCCTGCTACCCTCCCCCAGGACACCAGGGCTCATGCGCTGGGGAAGCCCCCGCGCTCAGGTGCCTGGCACCCATGAGGAGCCCGCCCTGCACCCACCTGGCACCCATGAGGAGCCCGCCCTGCAGCCACAGAGACCACAGGGGCCGGTTGGGCTCTCCATGGGTTCGTGTAGGAGCCAGTCTGCAAGGCTGGCTGGGAGAGAGCTCACTGCCCACCTGGCTTCTGTGCAGCGCTGCTGGGCGGTCCAGAGGCCCATGCTGTGCCCTAGACCACAGCATCTGGCCACACTCATCTCATCTCTGCGTGGGGACTTGGGCGCCATGACTCAGGCGGAGGAGGGCACGCGGGGGCTTGGGGGCTCAGGTGCTGCCCAGGGCCCAGAGGTCAGTTGGGACCTGCCTTCCACACCAGACACTCATGCTTTGATCGTCTTCCAGGCCTAAGTGTAGTCTAGGGACCACACCCGTGCATGAATTTTGTGCACCGGGCCTCTAGTTCATTCCATAATTTATTTCACACCCTGGCTGGGAAACCCTTCTATGTTGTAATTCCCAGCATCAGGGTCAGCTCTTTATTTGTTTTTGTAATTTTTATTGATTTCAGAGAGAAAGGGAGAGGGAGAGATAGAAACATCTATATATATAAAAGCCTAAGCAACTATTACAACCAGTCAACCAAACAACCAGTGCTATGATGTGCACTGACCACCAGGGGACAGACACTCACCGGGGGCAGACACTCAATGCAGGAGCTGCCCTTTGGTGGTCAGTGTGCTCCCACAGCCAACCTCCTGCGACTGGTCAACCTCTCGTGGTGCCTCCCCCTGGCCAGCCAGCCCCGATTGGCCCCGATCACCAGCCAGGGCGAGGGACCCCACCCATGCACAAATTTGTGCACCAGGCCTCTAGTCAATGATAAGAGAGAATCACGCCCCCTATTGGAGGTCGAGCCCACAACCCAGCACTTGCCCTTGACTGGAATCGAACCCAGGACTCTTTAGTCCACAGGCTGATGCTCTATCCACTGAGCCAAACTGGCTAGGGGACAGGCAGCTCTTGATGTCCATTTAATGATCTACCAGGACTTGGAGCCCGCAACATGGAAATGTGCAATTATCCCAGTCGGTTCCTTCACCCCCACGCAGCATAGCCTGAGCTGGATTCTCATGTGCCCCCTTCTGATACATGTCCCATGATCCCCAAACCCAAGTGCCTTGGATGAGCTGTTGGTGTGGCCAGGTGGAGTGAGTAACTGGCTACTTCCTTCCTTTCCTCCTTCCCTCCCTTCCTCCTTCCCTCCCTTCTTGTTCTTCCTGCCACCCCACTCCCTACCCCATGAAGACTCTATGTCTGTGCTGAGTCATGGGAGAGGCTTCTGGCTGACCTTGACAAGAGCCCCCACGCTGCCCTCAGAGAAGGTGCAGAGAGCTCCATGGAGTCCATTCCAACAGCGGCAGCACATGCTGGCAGAATAATTGCTTCCTATCATTCATTCAGAGCAATGGCTGGGTGACAGGGAGGTTTAAATCCCGTGGCCTTGAGGGAAAAACACAGCCAGAATGGGTTCTCTGCTTTTGTTAATTGTGCAATAAACATACTTCCTGTGGGGGAGGTGCCCTCTGTCCCCTTAACATAGTAAATGGCCTCTGGGATCTTCTGTTCCCCTTTCCCTTTGGGAGCAGGTGCTTACAAGTTACACAGCAGGGCCCTAGCCGGTTTGGCTCTGTGGATAGAGCATCAGCCAATGGAATGAAGGGTCCTGGGTTCAATTCCAGTCAAGGGCATGTACCTTGGTTGCAGGTTCTTCGGCCCTGGTCGGGGGTGCATGCAGGAGGCAACCTTTTTCACATAGTTGTTTCTCTCTGTGTGTCTCTCCAACCTCCTTCCCACTCTCTCTAAAATCCAATGGAAAAATATCCTCGGGTGAGGATTCACAGTAACAACAAAAAGTTACACAGCATGTAAGATAGCGGGGAGCCAAGGCTTAAACACCCCTAAAGCCCTCTCATACACACAGAGAGAGAGAGAGACCAGGACCTCAGGGTGGGATGAAGTGGGAGGGAGTCGTTTTACAATGGCTTCGAAGTCACAAAGGGCCTCGAATTCCACTTTCTACAATATCTCTACATGAGCTTTGGCATACAATTGCAAAAAACTCACCAACAGAAGTCAAGCATGAAAATATCACAGTTTCCACTTGATCCAGGTTGGGCATTGCTTGATATCCAAGGAGACTCTCTTGATGAGAGACACCGGATATGACCAAGAAGCAACCACACTGACTGTCAGGAGGAGCTAGCTTGGGCTTCCATTTACTGGCGTAATTATTCTACCTGGTTGGTAGACGGGACCATCTTGACAGTTCTGTGAAGCTGGTACTGATATCAGCTCCATTTCACAGATGGGGAAACTAAGGCCTTGTTCAAGGTCACAGCTAGAAAACAGTGAAGCTGAGATACAAATCCAGGCTGGTCTACTACCGAAGCATCTTCCCGTCCTTCCGTTATCAATGACAGCACAGCCCATCATTTTATAGCCAACCCTCTTCATCAGTCGTGGGTTCCTGGGATCATCTGGTGGCATCCCTCCCGGGCCTGGTCCTGCCGGAGCTGTCAGGTGGGCTTAGGTTTATGCCTGGGTTACAAATCCTCTAAAACTCCCTCTGAGAGTCCGAGGCATCTGATGCCTTGACAGCCCTGGGGGACATCATGTTTAAGTTAGCCTGACCTCCCTGAGCTCATTTCTTTGTCCCGGTCACCTCTGCTTCCATCAAAAATAACAGGTTGCTGATCAGATGGCCCTCAGCCTCCCTGCTCAGACGGTGGACTCTGAATCTGCACTCAGAGGAGGCCACTCAAGTTCAAAAAAGCCCTCATGCTCTGTATTTTGACAGGTTGAGAAATCCAATCCATTTATTTTGAAAACCCATTAAGCCCAGCCAATATGGGATATTTAGAAAGGCCAGAATTTCGCTTCTGGTCAGAAGGTCAGTGCTGTCATAAAATAACAGCTAAAGGAAGTGGAACAAAACATATTTCATTGTACGGCTATAATTCCCAAACATTCTTTAAAAATGTACTTTCAGTTAAAATAAGACAAAACAAAAACACGGCACATTGAATTGCCGGAAATTGCCGCCACTCTAAACGCTTTGTTCAGAGTGCTTATTCAATTTTGTGTGCCCAGTTCTCAGACCAGCGACAGGCACATAGTCAATGCTCAATAAGCGTTCAATAAACGGGCCTCAAAACGGTTTACTTTGCCATTTAATGTATTTTCTAGACATTCGTTTTTCTTGTTCCCAGTGGCTGTTAAATTAGCCTCAAGAAAAGAAGACCTGATTTTAGTTCTCTGGGGTTTTGAAAAGTGAATTTTAGAATCAGTAAGTTTGACTCTTCTTGGCATCTTGAATTATATTAGTGGTGGTACAGGTAACAGGGTCTTATGGTCAGACTCTCCAAAGATAATTCCTTCAATCCTTTCAACCTTGTGAAGGAGTCATGGGAGATGTTACTATTTTTGTTACCCCCTAGGAAGGGTGTGTGAGTGCAGACCATTACCTGAAAGAAAATAACCTTACGATTAGGTGACCCTGAACACAAATGATGTTCAGAAGATGGTGCAAAACACTCTTGTATTTTCCCACTGAGTTATCTCCCAGTCCCTATACTGCCCCCCTTTGATGGGTGTCTTGGTGACCCTCTTTTTGCATCTCCTCTCCCTCTTCTTTTACCTCCCACAATCCCCTCTATCTTCTCTACCCCATCTCTCTGGGCACCACCCTGGAAATTCACCAGAAGACCCTCAAGCTTCTAAGCATAGCTCCTGCCTTCGCCCTAGTGGGATATACCAGGCCCTAACCCTGCATCCAAAGATTAGGTTTATAGCCAGAGGGAGCAAACACATAACCTGGGACCAGAGCGGACACCAGGAGTCTGGGGGTATAGCCAATTCAGAGGGCTCCTTTGCTCTGCCTGAGTTGTGAACCCACTGAGAAGAATGAACAAAGAGCAAGCTGATGCAGGTAAGACATCACCTCAATGGGGACTATGGCTTACAGTGGCAGGCCGACAGGGTTCCTAATGCAGAAGCCAGAGTTAGAGCCTTACCCACACTGGACTGTGGTAGGCAGAACCCTGTGGGTAGGTAGCTCAAGAGGGAAAGGGGAGGGGGGGCAGGGGAAGGCTCTGTATTCTGAATACCCAGTTCTTACTTCCAAACCTATCAACCAGGTAAGTTATTTTCCCCACTGGGGGAGGAATGTGTGAAGAGGGGGGAGAGGCCAGGTGTTACTCTCATAGATGTTTCTTCTCATGAGGAATCGGCAAGAAAGGAACTAGTTTCCCTTAGCACAGCATGTTTTATTGATCCACACCATTTTCCAAAAGTTGATGAAGTAGGTAATGTTTAAAATGAGATTTTGCATAAAAAACACTCTTTCTGGCATTTCTTGAAAAGTGAAATGATTTATCAGCAATGAACCTGGGTTCCCACGTGGCAACAATAGTGTGGAGCTGAGTCATGCCTTATTGCCCCTTTAGGGAGGGCTGCGTGCTTTAGCTCACCAAGGACCCCCAGTCCCTGTTGTGCAGATATCATTTGCTCTCTCCAATTTCACTCATTTGTATTTCCTGCCTGATCCTTCCAGGCATTTTAGTTTGTTTCCTCTGCTTTACCTGTGTAAGTCTAGAGTGGAGTATCTACAGCACCTCTTATCCCACCCGCCAATCTGTAGGCTATACCTATTCTTTCTCTACAGACTTGGCATGAATCAGAGAGAAAGATGGTTGCTATGACGGATGGATGGGTAGATGGATGGGTGGACCAATGGACTGATGATTCATCTCAGAGTTTTGAGAGCCTCTTCCATGTGTTTTCAGAAGAAAACATTTCAATTTGTCCCACATTTAACACCTACAGTTCAAATATCAAGGCTGAAAAAGCAGAGATTTTCTATTTCCAATAAAAAGGAAGTATGGGCCCAGCCGGCATGGCTCAGTGGTAGAGAGTCAACCTATGAACCAGGAGGTCACAATTCCATTCCTGGTCAGGGCACATGGCCAAGTTGTGGGGTCAATCCCCAATGGAGGGCGTGCAGGAGGCAGCCAGTCAATGATTCTCTCTCATCATTGATGGTTCTATCTCTCTCTCTCCTTCTCTCTTCCTCTCTGAAATCAATAAAAAAAAACATATATATTAAAAAGGAAGTACGGAAGAGGTTAAGGACATGGGTGTTGTAGCAAATGTGATCCTTATCAACATCTCGGAGACTTAGTTTCTTCATGTATAAAGTGATATTTATAATAGTACCTTTCTCAAAGGTGGTTGCTATTAGAGTGAAGTGAAATAATTTTTGGAAAATCCCAGTAACTCAGTGCCTGGCAGATAGGAAGCACTCGGGATATGCTACCCCTAATCCATTCAGAGAAATCTGGTTCTTATTGAGCACTTACTACATGCTTAGCTCCATCGCAGGGACCAGGTGTGTGGAGGGTGGGCATCTGAAGAATATGGTTCAGAGATAAAGTACAAGGACCTGCTGCTGTAACCATAATGCAACGTCCTTAGATGCATCTTGGTGAGTTGTTGGAACGGGGCAATGCTCCTCTGGCTGGAGCTGTTGAGAAATGGAAGAACAGGTGGAAGGAAAGAGGAGCTGGGGAGGAATTCCAGGAAGGGAAGCCACCAGCAAAGGAAACGAAGCAGCCACAGGAAGGCAGGAGGTGGACAGAGCAGTAGCTGCAGGTCCACTTCCTTTCACCCCAAATCCAGGGAACTCCTGAGAAGCAGATTCTGCACTAAGTACTTTCAGCTGAGTCCTGTCCCTTGCTGGCTCTTTTATTTTGTTTTGTTTGTGTTTGTAATTCTCACCCGAGTATATTTTTCCATTGATTTTTAGAGAGAGTGGGAGAGAGGGTGGAGAGACACACAGAAAGAAACAATGATGTGAGAAAGACACATGGATTGGTTGCCTCCCATTGGTTGCTTTTAGCCAGGTCTGGGAGCCTGCAACCATGGAGGTACATGCCCTTGACCGGAATCCAACCTGGGACCCTTTAATCTGTGGGCCAACTCTCTATCCACTGAGCCAAACTGGGTAGGGCCCTTGCTGGCTCTTTTACCTGGCCTTAGTCACTGAAACCTTTCAGAGCCTCAGTTGTTCATCTATAAGCATTCTGTGACTCTCACTCAGTATTGTGATGCTAATGAGATTGCTGGCATGGAGGGCCTTTGTGAATGGAAAAGCTCTGCAGATGTACAAGGGCTGGTCGTTGATGGCTTTCCCACCTGGCAGTCACAGCAGGCTGTTTCAAACACTAAGTGCTTCCCTACTGCACATGGAACCCAAGCCTCTTACCCTGGTCCCTAGGACTGGGCCACCCACTCACCTTTGTTTACCACCTTCCAGCACAGTGGTCTCCTGCCCCACCGAAGGCAAAGCCATTCCTATGACCTCAGTGCCTTTGTACTCTAGTATGTGTGGACGAAAGGGGCCACATGCTAACCTGCCAAGCTCAGGGGAGGCCTGCATGGCGGTCTTGCAAACTCAGAGACCTAAAGTAACCACAAACGATGGTCTGAAATGAAACTTTGATTAAAAGTGTTATGGTGGGTAGTCACCACTTAGGCTGGTATCTTCACTGACAAGGTCAACCTTTACCTTAACTGAGCCGATCTGTCTTTTTGCATCTATAATAACATACCCTTGAAATGTCTGGGTAACTTGTAACTTCCCTTTTTTTGGACCCCTTGGGGCACAATCTAATGTGCCTGGGCGCCAGGACAGATACCACAAATTCCTTCATTGTTATCATGTTAATTGTTCCTGCCCCCACCTAAGTATGTGTCTGTCATTTTATGTTTTATCCAATCCCAGGGGTTTCCCCCCCTTTACTTTCTCCCGCCTCTCTAGTCTATCACCAATGGATTTCATGTAACCCACCTTCGTCCCTCCTTTGATGGCAATGTAAATGTAGATGTAGCCCACTATCCTCTGTAGCAGTATCTCAGTTCATTGAGGTTCTGCTTCCCGGCAATTGTCGACAGATTGGCTCAAATAAACTCACAAAAATTCTTTGCATGTTTTCTTTTTATGTTAACATTACTTGACGGAAACTCCTGGCTGCCTCCCTGTTTTTATTCAGGTCTCATCTCTGAAGCCATCTTCTCAAAGAGGCTGTCCGAGGCCACTCAATCCAAGGTATTTTTTAAAAATATATATTTTTATTGATTTCAGAGAGGAAGGGAGAGGAAGAGAGAGAGAGAGAGAGAGAGAGAGAGAGAGAGAGAGAGAGAGAAACATCAATGATGACAGAGAATCATTGATCGGCTGCCTCCTGCACGCCCCCTACTGGGGATTAAGCCCGCAACCCAGACATATGCCCTTGACCGGAATAGAACCTGTGATCCCTCAGTCCCCAGGCTGATGCTCTATCCACTGAGCCATACCAGCTAGGGCCCAAGGTATTTTCTACTCCCACCGCACTCCCCACTCTCCAGCTACTCCCTCTCGCCTTGTTTTATTTTCCCTGTGTAGTTTCTCACTATCCAAATGTACCATGATCATTTAGTGTTCACTTGTTTGTTGGCTGTTCTCCACCCTCCCCCATATAAGTTCCTTCCAGAAAGATTTAGCGAGTTTTGTTCACAGCTCTGCCTCAAATATAGCCTGACACTGAGAAGTGCTCAGTAAGAATTTATTGGCCAAGTTGAACTACAGTCCCCCACCCCCAACACTTTTCAACAAACAAGTCCCATTCATGGGGGGAATATTTACAATCCACCACAGACTTCTCCACCAGGAGAGTTCTGAATCATGTGGCACTCACTTAACTACATGTGAGAATCGTGAGTACTGAGTCAGAATATTACCAAAAAGAAGGCAAAACAAGAAGTTCGGTCTGTCTACTTCAACACCAGTCAAGGGAAAGTGCATCAAACTCACAGCTGTGTGGTCAGACAAAGACAGGGGCCATGGACATTTAAAAGGAAACTGGTGGGCGGCGAGTGCGACTCTTAGAGCAGCAAAGCCAAGGGGGACCAAGCAGGCCTTTGCCGGAATGGGCAGGCGGTGGCTGCTTGGTGAGGTAATTTGTGCCTGGCTAGCCCTGCCCACAGAGATGTCTGTCCGAGGGAGGTGTTGACACATCTGTGATGCCCCATGGTGTTCTGCAAACTGCGGCTGCTGCTTAATGAGCCAGTCAGCCACTGAGTGCCTCCCACACAACGGCGGTGTTTGCAAACTGAGCAGCTGAAGGAACATACTGGAAAGCAGAGTTGAGTCTTGACCAAAGACCTCCATATCCCGTCCACTCCACATGTCTCCTTGACCTTAACTCCTAACACTTTCCCTTTGTTCACTTTGCTGCACCCACACTGGCCTCCCAGCCTTTCCTCCAACTTACCAGGTCCGTGCCTACCTTGGGGGCCTGATTTTGTTCACCATTTTAGCCCAATGCCTACCACAGTGCCTGCCTCACAATTGGAACTCAGAAATAAGTTGTTGAATGAATGCATGATGGATGGATGGATGGATGGATGGATGGATGAATGAATAGTTTCTCAGTGGCCAGATGCATGTGAAATAATAGAAAATATATATATCGGTCTCTGTTGTTGGTTTCTCACACACAGAGATCCTAAAACTTATGTAATTTCTTAAGTGATAAGAGCAGTAGGAACATCTTTTGTTCTAATATTTTTTCCTTGACCCCAGCGGCTAACACAAAGCTCCTAAATTCCTTGGACTGTCTGGGGTGATAGGAGTGTCTTTGTTCTAATCAGGTGACTCTAGATGGGCTCCAGGATGGGGGCTGGTCACCAAAAGACCTCGCCATGATTAGAAGCTTGAAACTTCAGCCCTATCTCCCATCCTCCAGGAAGGGAGAGGGACTGGAGATTGGGCTAATAATCGATTATGCCTGTGGAATGAAGCTTCCATCAAAGCCCCCAAAATACAAAGCCAGTCAGTCAGAAGCACCAGGGACAACCTAGACCTTGAGATTGGCATCTGAAGTGGGGACAGTCTTGTGGAACCAAGCCCTTAACTTGTGGGATTTGACCCTGAGCCCAAGTAGACAACTGAAGTGAACTGTAGGACACTGGCTGGTGCCAGAGAACTGGTTAGTGTGGGAATAAACCCATACATCTGCTGTCAGAAGTGCTGTGAGTGTGGCATTAGGGTGAGAGTAAAGGAAAACAGTGTTTTTCCTGGGCAATGCAAAACAGCGGGCAAAGTAACGTAGGGCTCACATGTATGCGATAGTAGCAATTGTTCAATATGACATTAAACCAAAGGATTTGGATGGAAATCCTCATTAGGTAGCAACTAAAAGTCAAAGTCAGCCATCCCCTTTCAAGTAGCTGTGACAGAGTTGAGACTGAATATTATCTTCCGAAGCAGCCAACTGTTGTATGCAGAGGAAGGAGAGGGAGGGCCCCTGAGCCAAAATCAAGTGCATCAGAGACTGTAGTGTCCCTTCCCTAGATCCCAGATGCTCACACAACATGGCCTGAGAGATTAGGGCTGACCTTTCTGTGGTTCCCTGATGCCACGATCTAGTTATCTGGCCCAACCTGCTGCCTGGCCTTCAGGAGGCTGAGCCACAGCCTGACTTCCCAGGGGGCCCCGTCACTTTTCCATTAAAGCTACTGCCAGTGCTTCAGGAAATGTCCCACCAGCCGCAGGACATTGGAGTGCTCTTGGTATCCAGAACCAGCACCCATCAGAACCAGCACCCATCAGAACCAGCACCCATCAGAACCAGCACCCATCCATCAGCCACCTTCAGCTGTTTTGGTGCCATAACAAAAGATGTAACATTGGCAATGTGTTTCCTGCTGACAGAATGAGTCTTCTGGCTTCTTTGATCTCCCCCTCCCACTAGAGAGAAAGTGATGATTGGCGGATAGGTCCAAAGGGAGTGGTCAGGCACAGAAGAGGCTCTCAAGCTCTTTGAATAGAGAGATCTCAAAAGGGAGATGTCAACTCTCTTCAATGTTTGAACTTGCCACGTGGAAAGAAGATGACACTTAAATTTCCTGTGATTCTGGAGAGCACAGCACAGCAAGAACCAAGTGATGGTTCCACAGAGACAGCCTTTGAATCAGTGAAAGGAAGACATGCTTATCAATTGGAACTTTCTAAAAGTGAAATGGGCCACCTAGTCAGGTAGTGAGTCATTTCCTAGGCCCGATGTTCCTGAGATAGGTCTGGATGCTGGGAGTGAGGGAGAGGGATAATCTAATAGGACAAGAAAATGAAAAGCCATCAGTAGCTCAATATGTAGGTTTTGAGCACTTATACCCACCAAGCACTGTATTAACTGCTTTGTATGCACGATACCATTTAATCCTCACAACAATCTTGAGCACTGAATCCTATAATCATCATCCTGCTAGAGACAGACTGAGAGACATTAAGTAACTTGCTCAAGGTTGCACAGCTAGGAAGTGCAGAGCTGGGACTCAAACCCTGACAGTCAAACTATGACCCTTTCTGCTATAGTAGCCTCCTCACCTCTGCCTTCTCTCTCTCTCTACCTCCTGACTCCCTCCTATCAGAGCATCAAAACTATTACAGCGTAAAGAAGAGATTTCTCCCGAGCAAGTTCATAAGAATGGGCCCCAACACAGAATAGCAACTCTAATAACACAAAATGCCTAAATCGGGAAATGACTACACTTGAGTACCACTTGCAAATCACCCCCCCCCCCCCCAGTCTTTCTCTTACTGCAAAGCGATAATCAGTTTTTAAACCTCCTACATCCTCTGGCAAAATCCCTTTGCCTTCATTTAGCCTTCATTTGCATTGTTCATAGGAGAATGCAAGCTGTGAAGTCTTTCACCTGAGAAGAGCCAGACTCACACCTTCAACTCGCCCAGCTGACCAGCCCAGCGTGACTTCGTGGGAATTTGGCTTACAAGCCCAAAACGAGTCAGACTATTTAGTCAACTTTCCCCCCAGGGAATGTAGATGCTTGATCCTTTGCAAGAAAATGACTGTGCCTCACCCAGTGACAAGAAATGAAGGTGCTGGTCACCAAAAGGAAAACAGAAAACTGGGAGTGGTGCTGGGTTTTTGTGGGTTTTGTTTTGAAGGTATAGTTGACATAAAATATTATATTAGTTTCAGGTATGAAGGTATAAAGCATAATGATTTGATATTTGTATATATTGCAAAATGATGAGCACAACTCATCACTATATAAGTCTAGTTAACATCCATCACCAGGTATAGTTACAAATTTTTTTCTTGTGATGAGAACTTTGAAGATCTACTTTCTTAGCCACTTTCAAACATACAACACGGTATTGTTAACTATAGTCCCCATGCTGAATATGACGTCCCTAGGACTTGTTTATTTTATAGCTGGAAGTTTGTACCTTTTGACCACCTTCAACCATTTTGCCCCTCCCCATCCCTGCCTCCGGCAACCATCAATCTGTTCTATGCGTTTGAGTGGCTTCCCCCCCCATCCCCCACATAAAAGTGAGATCACGCAGTATTTGTCTTTCTCTGACTTATTTCACTTAGCATAATGCCCTCAAGGTCCATCCACATCATTGTAAATGGCAATATTTCTATTTTACGGGTGAATGATATTCATTGTATATATGTACCACATTTTAAAAACCATTCACTCATCAATAGACAGCTTGCTTCCATGTCTTGGCCATTGTAAACAAGGCTGCAATGAACCTGGGGGTGCATGTGTCTTTCCGAGTTAGTGTTTTCATTTCCTTTGGATACGTACCCAGAAGGGGAATTGCTGGATTGTATGGTAGTGCTATTTTTAATTTTTGAGGAACCTCCATAGTGGCTGTATCAATTTACATTCCTGATGTGTGTTTTTTAATATGTTTTTATTGATTTCAGAGAGAGGAAGGGAGAGGGAGAGAGAGATAGAAACATCAGTTATGAGAATCGTTGATCAACTGCCTCCTGCACTCCCCACACTGGGGGAATGGAGCCCAGCTACTTGTACATTCCTGGTGTTTTCATGTGCTTCCACCCCATTTGACCCCAAGCTCTGGGTGGCAGTCAGGAGGGCCTCTGGGCCGCCATCATTTGTCAAATCAATTTCACCCCAAGATTCAAAGAGGCCCTAGAACTGTGAAATGTTGCCTCCCAACCACATCCAGAGAACCACCGAGGATTGACATGGGGCTAGGTCATTTCCTAACGCATTTCTGTATGCCCTGCAAAGGAGTTCATCCTACAGATCGGAGGCTCTTAAAATCCCAGAGTCTCAGTATGACTCAGAGATCACACCATATCGTTTTTTTCTCACTGTGTCTTCCCTTTAACCACCTCACGAGGTGCCTACTTGTCTGTGGGTCCTGGTTCTAGTCTACAGGGCTCCTGCTCAATCCCAGGTCATCATTCTCCACCAGGGCCCTGGGGCGGCCTGAATAGTCATGACTTTTGTTTAGCGGGCGGATGATAACAGTTTTCATCTTGATGAAAGATCGAGACCAAGCAGAATGTGTGTGGCTCTTCCCAGGGACCCCAGGCTGCTGTGGCCCCGGGCTGCCAGGGAGGAGAGAGAATGACTTTGCAGCGTGAGGGCTATCTGTCATTAGAACAACAAGGCCAGCAGCAGTGCTGCCCTGCCCTGCCCTTATCGGAGCGGGAGGCCTAGCTGGATTCTATTAATTGCTGAATGCTGTTGGGTTTGGCAGATACAGGAAGCAGTTTACATGGCTACACAGTGCCCTGGCTCACAGTCCCTCTGAAATGGTATTGTTGTAGCGGGATAATTGTGATTAGGGACAGTTCCCCGAGGAAGACCAGGCCTTTGATGATTGAGTCATTTCCTCCCCACTCCGCTTCAGTGCGATAGTGCGGCTCACCCCACAGACACACACCCTTTGCTGGCCAGAGAGGCCCGCGCCCCACAGTGAAGTTCCCAAGCAGGGGTAGAGCCCCACCCCCATCCCCGCCCCTGTCAGAGCTGGGGCCCTGGGAGAAATGGGAGCTGGTGGAGACCATCCCGCCTCCAGTCCTTTTGCAGGCAATGGTGACAGGAACCTTGCTGATGATCCCAGTTGTAAGTGTGTCTCCAATACCTGGAACAGCGTGTGCTTTGGAGCTGGGGAGACCAGGGTGTATGTTTACGGGCTCGTGTGACTTTGGGAAGTCCCCTCTGTGGGCCTCAGTTTCCACATTTGTAAAAAGTAGTGATAAGAGAATCTACCCCCAGTGACTGCTGTGAGGATTAAATGTGATTACTTGGATGTTTAATAAATGTTTAGTGTTTAATGAGTAGTAACTGTTATTATTATTGTTATTGTTTCTGTTGTTGAGGATGCTGCCTTCTCTCCCCCCACCCGCAGTGGCCACAGTGCCTTCACTTGGTGAAGGCAGCCCCCTCAGAGGGGAAGGCTGGAGAGGCGGAGCCTGGCTAGATGGGGAGGCCTGGAGGGGTAGATGAGTCTCAGCTTCCTCCTGGGTCCAGAGCTCCCCGGGAAACAGAGCCCATCTCTCTCACCCTGCACTGGGCATGCGGTCTCCATACCACTGGGTGCTGCCCTGGGCCAGCCACTCTGCCCAGGGTTTTTAACAGAACAGCCTCTCGCAAACCGCCCTGAATCACGCTTATCTCAGCCTCCGTGCACATGGGCGGGAACAGCATTGGCCCTGACAGGGGACTCCGCCCTGTTACTGGAACCCATGAGTGGGCCCTACAACTGTCTTCAGATGTGAGTGGGGGTGGGGAGAGGGTGCTGGAGGCGGCCAGCCTTGCACAGGGAGACAAAAGCTGAGAGCTGACAGCATGGGTGGGTTTTAGAGGCAGATGCCTTGGGTTCCCACGTACCACTTACTAGTTGTGTGCTCTTAGGAAAGTCACTTTTCCTCTCAGGGCCTCAGTTTGCTCATCTGGTAAATGGGGATAAAAATATCTCAGAGTGCTGTGGTCAGGATGAAATTAGGTCTGTATGCAAAACATCTAGTATCATCCCTAACACAAAGAACATGCTTAATAAATGGTAGCCGAAGGAAGTAAGCCAGATAGGCCAAGGAGAGCACCAAGCACCACCGACAGGCTCCAGGCTCCAAAAAGGGCAGACATGCTCCCACTGCCCCAGAAATGCTTCCGGAACCTCGTGTGCTTTAGGAATTGCTGGCCGGACAGTGTCCCCAAACATTGGCAAGATCCAGCAAGTTCTTACGGGCAGACGCCATGTTTGTTTGTTTCCCACTGTCCATTCAGTACCAGTGTGTTTGTTACCTGTGGCTGCTGTAACAAATGACCACAAATTTAACAGCTTAAAACAATGCCAACTTATTATCCTACCATTCTGGAGGTCAGCAGGCCGACATGGGTCTCGTGGGGCTAACGTGAAGGTGTTGGAGGGCTGGATTCCTTCTGGAGGCTCCGGGAGGGAATCTAGAGGCGGCCCGAATCCCTTAGCTGGAGGCCCCTTCCGCCATCCTCAAAGCCAGCATCGTAGCATCTTCCAACTTGACTCTGAGTCTCACTTGTAAAGACCTTGTGAGTGCATTGGGCCCACCTGGGTAATCCAGGATCCTCTCCCCATCTGCTTAGCAACCTTAATTGACCTATAAACTTAACCTGCCCTTGCTATATAACACAACAAACCCACAGGTTCTGGGGATTAGAATATAGGCATTCTGAGGGAGCCATTACTTTGCTTGCCACAACTGGTATGAAGCAAAATGCATAAAAATCCAATAATAACACTAACTAGACACCTATTTTGGATTGAACTTCTTGTTAAGGAAGTCCAGAGGATCTTGCAGTCCACCCCAGGATACGAAATACTCACCTACTCACGGTGAGAACAGTCATGAGCGCATTACAAGTGATTACAACCTGGAGGGTGGTAACAGGGTATAAAGCCCGTAGGAGATGAAGAGCCTCTCGTCAATGCTCAATCAATCATAATATTTATTTAGCAAATATTTTGAACACAGATTAGGTGCTAAGTGCCAAGGAGGCAATGCTATTCCTGCCCTCCAGGAAGCTGAAGGCTCAGGAAAACCTGTTGAAAGAGGTAAGAATGGAACGGGGTTGGAGAGAGGAGAAGGCCAAGGCCCTGGGGAGAGGAGGGTGGTTTGAGAGGTAGTTCCCACAGTGGTCACAAGCACAGAATCTGCAGCCAGGACGGCCTGGGTCCCGAGCCTGGTCCTTCCATGTACGAGCTGTGTGACCTTTGGAAAGTTTTAACTCTTCTGTGCCTCAGTTGTCTCATTTTAAAATGGGAATAATAATAGTACCTAGGTCATAGGGTCATTGGGAGAATTGCATGATTCAATATATTTAAAGTGCTTAGAGCAGTATCTGGCACATTGCAGGTGTGAACTAATATTATTGTCCACTTTGCCCTAGCTGGTTTGGCTCAATGGATAGAGCCAAAGATATATTTAAATATATATTTTATTGATTTTTTACAGAGAGGAAAGGAGAGGGATAGAGAGTCAGAAACATCAATGAGAGAGAAACATCGATCAGCTGCCTCCTGCACACCCCCTACTGTGGATGTGCCTGCAACCAAGGTACATGCCCTTGACCGGAATCAAACCCGGGACCCTTCAGTCCACAGGCCGACGCTCTATCCACTGAGCCAAACCGGTCAGGGCTAAAGATATATTTAAAGAAATATTTAAAAAAATATATATTATTGTTCACTTTTTACCCTTCTCTCAGTCTTAAAATAGCAAACAAGGAATGAGATACATTCCAGCAGATATTAGACAGTTAAGACAACCTATGGTCTCTGGTATGAATGTTCACTTAGGGGTGGAATTCTCAGTTTTCAAAATTTTTTAAAAATATATTTTTATTGTTTTCAGAGAGGCAGGGAGAGGGAAAAAGAGACAGAAACATCAATGATGAGAAAGAATCATTGATCAGTTGTTTCCTGCATGTGCCCTACTGGGGATCGAGCCCGCAACCCAGGCATGTACCCTTGACTGGAATTGAATCCGGGACCGTTCAATCTGCAGGCCTATGCTCTATCCACTGAGCCAAACCAGCTGGGGCTTAGTTTTCAAATTCTCCCAAGTTGGGGGGGAAAGGAATTTTTTTTTTAAATATATATATACTAGAGGCCCGATGCATAAAATTTGTGCAAGAGTAGGCCTTCCTTCCTTCAACTACCGGCACCGGCTTCCCTCTGGTACCCGGGACCCGGGCTTCCCTTGCAGCCCCAGCTTCATCCGGAAGGTTGTCTGGAAGGACGTTCAGTCTAATTAGCATATCACACTTTTATTATTATAGATATTTTTATTTATTTCAGAGAGGAAGGGAGAGGGAGAGAGAGATAGAAAATCAGTGATGAGAGAGAACCATTGATCGGCTGCCTCCCACACACCCCCTACTGGGGATCGAGTCCGACATCCCGGCATGCGCCCTTGACTAGAATCAAACCCAGGACCCTTCCATCCACATGCTGACGCTCTATCCACTGAGCCAAACCAGCTAGGGTGGAAAAGGTAGTTTTTACTGATGGCTGATTGGTGATGACTTGTCTTCAAGTAGATTTCCGCATGACCCCCAATATAAACAGACCAGGGCACCCAGTTTGATCTGAGCAGCTTGGACTTGGCCTGAGGTGACCCCACCTTGGCATTGCTCTTCATCAGCCCCTGACCCCTGGCTCCAGATACTGGAGAGTGGGGAGCAGGCAAGCCAGCAGTCCCAGGTCCAGGCTGGAATAGGTATGGGGGCCCAGATTCACTGAAGAAAGGTCCCCTTCAGCCACTGGAATCTCCTATCAAATAGATCTAAACATATTTTGGTTACTGGGCATCCGAAGTGCCCACTCTTCCTAAAACTCAGGGCTAATGGTTGATTAGTGAGCAAACATCTCCATTATCATGGAGGGCTAAAACTAGATTTGTTTAAAGCGTTTTCTCTTTGGAGGTGCAGTAATTGCTCTTCGATCCGACAGGAAGTCCTATTGCTCGAAAGGAGCCAGTGTTATCAAGAGAAAACACATCAGCGCCTGTCCTCTTGGGAAGGGAATTGTGAGTAATCAACAAGGCTCCTCTCCAGCTGGCCGCGGGGCCTTTGTGCGGAGCGTACAGGTCAGGGAAAGTTGGAGCAGGCAGTGCTCCAAGGGGAGGTGCAACGCCAATCCTTTTTTCCCATATTTTTCTCTCCGGGGGACAGGCATTCCCCAGGGAAGGAGGCTAACCTGGGTAAATTGTTCTGAAGCCATCAGACAAGTCTGATTACATCACTCTCCTACGTGAAACCCATCATGGGCACCCCTTTGCTTTCAGGATCAAATCCAATTCCTCAGTGTGGGGTACGAGGCCCTTCATCAGCTGACCTTGCCCCATCCTGCTTCGTCTGTCATCACTCCCGCCCAGCACCCTTCTACCCAGGTCTGGAAGGTACACTCATCATGCCAGGAGCACCATCTCTGCACATCGTTGTGAGTTGGGTATAAGGCATTGCCAGTGAGCCCAGCCAGTGTTGCTCAGTGGTTGGGCATCAACTATGAACCAGGAGGTCATGGTTCGATTCCAGGTCAGGGCATATGCTTGGGTTGCAGGCTCAATCCCCAGTAGGGGGCATGCAGGAGTCAGCCAATCAATGATTCTCTCTCACCATTGATGTTTCTATCTCTCTCTCCTTCTCTCTTCTCCTCTGGAAAAAAAAAAAAAAAAAAAGACATTGCCCGTGAGCCCAGGAGACCAGATATACAGACAGGAGAGGGAAATCCTGTAAAGTCATGAAATGAATGAGACAGCCCTGAATGTGACAGACTTCCCTGAACAGTCCCACAGCCCAGCAGCGGATCTCACGTGGCTTTCTGTGTTCTTGTCCTCGTCTACATGCTTCTTGAGGACAGGAGAAACTTCCAGGACCCTGGGGTCTCTCACCAGGAGATAATATTGAGGCAACATTGACGATACTAACCGTGGGTATTTAGTAAGTGTCAAGCTGTGCTAGGTGCGTTATCTTATGAATCCTCACAGGGACTCTAAGAGGTAGGTATTACTATCCCCCCTTTACAGATGAGAACGTCAAGGCTCGCCGAGGTGGCCATTTGCCCAGGGTTACACAGCAGCAAGTGGTGGAACAGCCTCAAATCCAGGTTTTTCTGAGCCCAGGTCCATCCAGAAGTCAAAGGCTCCCTATGTGTGGACGTGTGGACGTGCGGACATGGGCACAGGGGGTCCAGGCCGCAGAGCTGCTCCAGGGCCTGGGGTGGAAGGGGTCCAGCAAAGGCAGGACAGACGTGATCAGGATGGGGCCTCTTTTGTTTGGCTTCACTTCAAACAAAGACAACAGCAGGGAAACTGAAGCCCCCCACTTCCCTTCTCTGAAGACCAAAGCGAGGCTAAAAATAGGAGTCAGGAAGCATTTGATCCCAATGTGTCAAATGAACATAAACATCCTGCCTGCTTTGCCATCAGGGAGTGCCTGAGAACAGCTGCTACAGAGGCCAGCCAGGTCAGCCCGCTGCCAGTGCCCGGCAGACCCCCTCAGGCTGGCATGGGCCTGGGTCTGCTGGCACATCTCCAGGGTTCTCCCAACATTGGCCATCAGAGCCTACAGGGTGCTTAGAGATTATTGTGGCCAAAAGAATGCACCTTGCAGACCTCCAACTACAGGAGGCCCCAGCGGCTTGCTCCAACATCCATCCATCGCTGCGTTTACTCCCAAGCCACACTTCCCACGGCTGCTCCCAGAGGCCAGCGCACAGCAAAGGGGCTAGGGCAGGCCTGGGGGACAGCGGGCTCCTCCGACAGCGGTCTTTCGCTCAAGGCCTCCCAGATGGCCTTGCTGATCTCTCCTTAGACTTAGGGCAGCCTAAGATGCGTCGACTTAACCTTCCTCCTCTCTCTTCTTGGCTCAGAGCCAGACTTGCGTCGTGGTCTGTGGGCTCCCCCAGCCCTTCTCAGCTTCTTCCTCACTTTCGCTCTCAGACATTTCTCCTCATAACATCTTTGCACGATCAACCCCCTCTTGGCATCTGCCTCTTGGAGGACCTGGACTAACGCAAAGGTTATCTACTAATTGCCTCATCTTGGAGTGTTATGTTTGAGAAAACCCCAAACTCAGAGAGGCAAAGGGATTTTTCTGGGGTCACACAGTAAAGGCGTGTAGAGGAGGAAATGGATCTCCCAGCTTTCAGGCGATATCCATTTCCTTTACATCATATGTGTTTGGAATTGGAGGGGAGAGAAGTGATGAGATTTGTATGAGTTTCTTCAAAATAAGTTCCTGCACTCATAGTTCCCTCTAGCTCCAGAGCACAGAGGGAAAGACAGTATCTATCTTATTCACTGATTTGTCCCAGACACTCCAGTCTCCAAATCTGGGCCCTTAACCACACTGCCTGCCCAACAGAATCAATGTGAGAGCGCCCTTCAAGTGAGAGGGGTCCTTATTGCTTTGGCGTTTGGGGCAGGGAGAGTGGATGAATGCCCGCCAGCAAACGTGTGTAGAGAGCAGATTGGAAGACAACTAGAAGGGGTGGGGATCTTCCCAAGCAGAGAAAGGGGAGCATCAGCCGTTGCCCAGGGCCCTCTCCTTGTTGGGGCCTAAGCTGACCTGTCAGGAGGCTTCCTATTCATTTCTTCTGCACCTGGACCGGAGCTGGGCTGCCTCATGGCTTCCATCAGGCTAATTGCCACCGTCTTTCCAGTGACACTGAGCTCAGCTCCTGATAAGGTGCTTCCTTAATAGTCTCCCATTTCCCTGCTGACACCGGAAAATAGGCCTGACTTGGCAGTATATTACTGCCCTGAGTGAGGCAGAGCTGTCACACCCAGCCTCACAGCCTGAACCATTAGTGGACCGAGGATCAATAGTGTTCAGGCAACCCTTGTTTCCCTGAAAGCATTCATTTGGCACGTTTGCTGTTTGTCAGGCAGTTCCTTTCTCGAACGTCCCGTGGTCCATGGCCCTGGCGCCTGCGTCTCTCCTCCTCCTACAGAGTCTGCAAGTTGCAGACAGCATCAGCTTGCTCTCTTCGGAAGAAAAGAATGATAAGACTGTACCAGGTTGTGATTCACGACAATTGTTGTTACAATCCTTTGGTTGCAAGCAACAGAAATCAACTTGTGGTGAATGCAGGCAAAGTAGGACCTGATAGGAAGTCATTTCAGAACTCAGCAGTCAGGCTAGACAAGCACCAGCCAAGATTCTTCAGATTCAAATTCAAGGGAGAAAAATGTCAGTTTGGTCTAGTTTGAGTCACTTGCTTACCCTTTGGCCAAAGGAGGGTGGGGCACCTCGATGGTCTGGGTCTAACAAAGGTGAGTGATGTTGTCAGAAGAGGAGAGGATGGATGTGGGTGAGGCAAAAATACAGGAAGTTCACTAGGTAGACAGACATCTGGGGGTTTGGGCCCCAAGGTGGTGCTAATAATGATCCAGGGTCTAATTCAGACCTCTTTTAGCCTTCGCAGCTCTCTATCAGGCCCGTGAAAAGTGCCTGGCACTGGATACGTGTTCAGTAAGTGATAGTGCTTGAATTGTTGTTTTTGTAGCATAATCTGAACACTGGGCAACGTTTAAGCACCTGGTGGAATGCTGGAGGCATGACCTAGTTAATATCTTGACATGTATGAAGAATCCTGCTGAGTGTTCTGACCTGCTCTTTTTAAAAGATTGTTGCTAAGTCTAATAGGTAATGGGACAACCTGAGACTTGGGAAGACTTGGGCGACCCTGTCTTAGCCTCTGAGGAATCACTAACCTCTGAGTTAATCAGGTCCTCCAAGGAAGAACTTGCAGCCTCTGGAAAGGACTGTAAAAGAGCACTACCAACCTCTGCTTCTCAATAGAGGTTGTTAAACAGAACAGAATTTTATCCGCATGGGATACCTTAGACATCTCCCAGCACCATCACACAGAGTATGTATTGTAATTGCTTATCTACTTGCCTAGATCACCTTCTAGATGGCCAGCTCCTTGGAGATGGAGGGCGGGGACTCAGATCTGTTCATGGCTGTATTCTTGGGACCCAGCGTGGGGTACTGGCACACAGCATGCGCTCAGAAAATAGTTGTTGAATGAATGAATGAACAAATGACAGGGGGTGATGACTTTTAAAGGTCACTGGTTGGCTAATTGCATATGTATACTATATATACATACAGAACCAGAATAAAGTCTCCCGGAGCCACTTTTGGGGATGTGGAACTCATCTCATAAGGTGCTCGTATCGGAAGCCCTGCAATGCTTGCTGAATGTAGGGGAAAGAGGGAATGGAAGGGCTAACAGGGGAATTCATGATTCAGAGATGAGGCCTGGAGGAGAGAAAATGGAAGGCAGAGAGCAGGGGTGTTGACAGGAAATTTCTGTGGGGATTCAGGGATAGGTCCATTGCCAGGAACTTCATTTCGTTCTGACCTAGAAACTGCTGACCAGAGGTCTCCTCCTGACTCAACTTCCCATAGGTTGGAGGCCGGGAGGCTGACCTAGGCTATACTTTCTCTCCAAATAGAAAATGCCCAACACAGGACATGTCAAAGGCGATTCTTGACTGAAGGCCACATGCAAGTGGAGAGAGCAAACGCTAGAGGAGTCCAGAGGCAGAGGAGACCATAGTAACCAGAAGTGGTCAGACATGGCTTCATGGGCAAGACGAAGGGTTCAGGTTGGTGTCCTATGATAGGAAAGATTTGGATACATGGAGACGAAGGAGCACCGTGCAGGGCATGGAGTCTCAACAAAGCACAAAAGGATAAAAGTACAGGGTGTGCTGCTGAGGCAGAGATCCTGGCAAACAGGAAAATGACTAGTCAGAGAAAAGGTGAGACAGGGAAGCTGAAATTCAGCCAAGGAGGGTTGTTAATTTCAAGCTAACGTATTATTTTGGGGTCATCGTATTTGTAAGTATTACCTACATATGAACGAATGAACAAATGAATGAGTGAGTGTTAACAGGAAGGACAAAGATGGCTCTTTTGCTGTTTGAATGGCCCTGTCCAACCCAGGGCCATTGATGACTAAAGGCTTTTAACAGCCTCCCAGGTGAGTGGTGCACCTGGGTGCCTGAGGGCTGGGAGGGTGCCCCTGACCCGCCATCCAGAACTCTGGCAGAGGAGGCGGCCAGACTAAGACAAACTGCACTGGAGCTTCTGGGGCAATTCCTACAAGTTGAATGAAGGTCCCCAAAGATCTTCTCTCTCCCGTCAGCCAACAGAGGGGTTCAGCCAAGTAGGTTAACCCCGTAAGTGAAGTAAAATAGGCTGTTTCTCTTGGGTGAGATCTTAAGGACACTGGGAAGGCTCCTTGTCTTCAAACTGCTCACCCCATCCCTTAACTCGGTTGGCGAAGGCCTGCAATTCCACACTCCACGCGTCATGTCATCTCTCGGTGAGAAGCTGTGATCCCTCCCATTTAAAGCTGTTGCTATCCATCCATTACACCTTCCTGTAAATGAGGGATCCGAAAGCCGGCTTTGACAGGGAGGCTGGAGAGGGGAAGGAAGATGTAACCTGAAGACTAGAGTTGGAAGATCACCAGGGACACTGGTGCTGGAGGGAGCGCGAAGAGGAGGAATCCTGACCATCTTCACCAAGGGCAGTTTTTGCAGAGTTCGAGCAATGAATCCCGACAACAGGTAGACTGACAGATTCCAGTCACTGACCAAAACAATTCGCGGACTCAGTCTGATGACGGCATCAGCCAGATGATTTAAATGACCACACCAGGCAGCCCCTAACACGTAGGGGAGCTTGTCTCATCTTAACATTAGCAGGCTGCAGCGCCTCGTGACAGCTGCCTGCTACACAGCGTGAGTGATGCTGTTCTCAAGATCCCGAGGAGGCCCAGGGAGTTCAGGAGGATGGAAGTGTTCGTTCTTATTATAAAATCCCCTGGGAACCACAGGCTGTTTAAAGGATCAGCGTGTGGGCCATTTTTCTGCGGAGGAACTTGCCTTACAGTCGCATGCTACATATTTCCTGGTCATAATAGTTTGGAGAAAAATATTGCTAAATGGCTGCATAAACAATTTTAATTGGCCTGAGCTCCCAAAATGTGCTATTTTTGTTCTCCTGCCAAGCTTGCTTTTTTTTTTTTTTTTAACTAGCTAATTATGCCCAGCATTTAACTTTAGGCACAAAAACAGGAAACAGGGCATTCATTACTCGAGTGACAACTTTTCAACAAGCCCACATTTCAACATCCATTGTGTAATTTCCTCTCCCCAGCTTACGGTTGGTTGTTCCATCAGGCCTTTGGAAACAAACAGCTCCTTCAGCGAGGGCTGGGAGGGCCTTTGTTCGGTGTACATGCTTTTCCTATCTCCAAACGCAGGCAGGAGGGCTCCCACGAGTCACCCATGTCCAGGAGGTGGGTCTCCCACTCTGTCTGGGCTCCTCGCAGAAATTCCTGCACTGTGGTTTCTGCCGGTCTGAGTTTGCTGCCCTGTTGGGCTCTCCCATCAGGAGCTGAGCTGTGTCTGTTGTGTATGCATCATCCCAAGGCTCCTGGGGAGTTCAGGCCGCTCTCAGAAGGACCCTGTGTTATCCCCTGAGGAATCACTAAAGACATGACTTTTGCAATTTGCCTTTGCGGCTCCTCCCCGTGAGATGTGAAGATGTTTCTCTAACCCCTTGGACATGAGCTGATCTTGTGTCTTGCCTTGGCCAATAGAAGATGATAGATGTGATGATATGCTATCCAAGCCTAGGCCGCAAGAGTCCTTACTTGGTTTTGCTCTTCCTCTTAATTCTCTGCCTGCCCTTCATCATGGGAACAAGTCTTTCTAGCTTGAAGGAGGTTGAGACATGGGTAGCAAAGCCAGGTCAAGGCTGTAGATATGTGAGAGAGGTCAGCCCAGCCAAGATCAGCCAAGCCTCCTGAGCCAACCTACTGTTGAGTGTAGGTGCATGACTAATCTTTACTAAGCCCGGTGAAATCACCCAGCTGACCCATAAACTCACGAACAGAATGTTGATTGCTGCGTGTCACTGAAATTTTGTGGTTTGTTTTGCACCGTGAATGTGGTTATAGATAGTACATGCCATGGGGCTATGTTGAATGGATGGATTACTAGCTAGTAAGTCAGGAAATGCTGGATATCCTCAGGCACAACTTGGCCTTAGCACAGCAAAATGTCAAGCTGCCGCCTAAGAAAGGTATCTACTCACCGAGGCATGTGAAAACTGTGCTCCAGGAGGCGTATGTGGGAAGAGGTCAGGACGGCACCCATTTTCATTCCAACAGCAGCCTTGCACCACTGGACCACTCTGGGATAGCGTGATGCCATCACTCTCTACTGTATAAAGTTTAAAGGGACTGAGAGAAGTTGAGTTGCATTTCTGATCATCAGTTATATGTCATATTGTTCATGTGCTAGTTATACTAGTTGAATTGGATTTCTGTCCCTTGCAACCCAGAGTCCAGGTTCCACAGATTGGAGCATTTGAAAGGCTACAATGCCTTCCTGGTGCTTCCACAATGACACATGGCTGAGAAAGTAAACTACAAGCTCTGAAACACATTCAAAGGGCCAGGTGGCTGTTCCCTCTGTCAGTCTCCTCACCTTACAGGAGGACCTCCTCCCCGAGCTGGCACAGGCCTCGACCAAAGGAGGCAATGCTTCTCTGACATGAACCTCCTTTGCCAACACCTGTCCCTTCCCTAAAGGCCCCAACCTCCAGTATGTTCAGACTGATACCAGCATTCCATGGTCCCTCTCTATACGCAGCAGCTAAAAGATGCTCCATACCCTTGGCTTTTTTTCTTATTCCTTTACACACTTCTGTTTCAGTTATATATTGCCATGTAACAAACTACCCCAAATATAATGACATAAAAAACCACCAGTTTTTTTTTCTCTTCATGTATTCTGCAGGTCAGGAACTTAGAGAAGGCATGGGGAGATGGCTTGGCATTGCTCCTGCATATCTGGGCCTTCAAATGGGAAGACTTGAATGGCAAGGGTTGGAGTCCTCTGGAAGCTTCTTGGTTCACATATGGCCGGTGCCTGTGCAGGGTTGGGCTCAGCTCTTTCTGTCGACATCAACATGTGGCCTGTCCACGGTAGGATGGCTTCATAGCAATCAGACTTTTTATGTGGTGGCTCATAATGGGATGAAAATTGCATGGCCTTTTATGATTTACCATTGGAACTCTTGTTTACCTTCACATCTCTCATCTTTCACTCTCTATTGACTAAGACAGTCACAATCCTGCCCAGGTTCAAGAAGTGGGGACATAAACCTCATTTCTCAATGGGAAAATTGTCAAAGAATTTGTGGCCATATTTTAAGACTGCCATACCTTAATTTTATGTATCCATTGTTCCTGTTACTAATATTCTTTATGTTGTATAAGAAGTTTTTGGTTACAAGGAACAAAAGATAATTGATGCTAACTTAGAAAAAAAAAGTCATGGATAATCCTATATAATAAAAGGCTAATATGCAAATAGACCAAACGACAGCACAACCAAACAACTGAACAACCGGCCGCTATGATGTGTTCTGACCACCAGGGGGTGTACACGGAACATAGCGGGCATCGGCCATGGTGGGATGGTGGAGCAGGTGAGCAGGGGTGCCAGACCAAGGCTGTCATGGGGGCGAGCTTCTGGTGGTTACTGAAAATTCTTTGCTCCTGCGTGCCGTGGTCCTGCCGGCGCTTGCGCCCACTGTCAGCGCCTGGAGCCGCTTGCACCCACTGCCGGCACTGGCCCTGCTCCCACTCGTATCTTGGGATAAGACACGCCCGGTGCTGGTCCCAATTGCTTGGCACCGTCAGTGCATGGGAGTGGCAATGGTGGGAGTGGGGCTGCCATCAGAGGGGGGACCAGAGGCCATGGTGGGAGGGGCCGAGCAGGGGTGTGAAGGATGGCTGAGACCCACCTATGTGCCCACCACAGCCTTGTGGCCCTCAGTTGCTTTCAAGGTGCACAAATTCATGCACTGGGCCCCTAGTTTATTATAAGGGTGCAATGCTATCTCACAGAATACCTGGGCAGTGATGTCTTAACCCTGAAGGTCTTCATGGAATGCTACTAAGGGAGAGTCTACAGCACTGTGGCATGCCTGTCACACATAACAGCGAGGAGGCCTAAGTATGGGGCTGGTTATATCTCTCCCAGGTAAGACTGGAAAACTGAGGGTCTAGGAAGGCCCGCTTAAACACACGAGTCATTCTAGGGTGTGATCTTCTTAGATCTTTCTTCACCACTCGAACCCTCAGGCTGACTCTGGCTAACCCTAGCCTAGCAGATTCAATCATTCTTTAATTCAACCAATATTCGAGTCTCATAGTTGTGACTCAGCACAAGACATTCAGGAGCCTGATAAGATGAAAAAACACTCCGACTTGGGCCCCAGGAGCCCTGATTCTGCCAGTTACTCTCTAAGTGACTTTGGTCACATAGTCAATCCTCCCTGGTCAGCCTCAATTTCCCCATCAGTCATATGAGAGCCTTGACCTTGAATATCACTAAGATCCCTTCAGAACCTCCAGAAGCAAGATGATTCTGGCACAGCAGGCACTCCTAAAATTTCAATCCTCAACCTCAAGTTTATTTTCTGTCTTTTGCCTTTATTGCTGGCTGGCTTACTCTTGGTGTAATTTATTTAACTGAGCTGTACTGAGCAGTTTGGAACTGAGTTTGCATGAATCACTGTCCATAAAATCAAGTTAAGTGGATTTCATTCCGCTCGGCGCACCTGTGTATATACTGGGGGAAAAGAAGCTGGATTTTCTTGGCTCCCTCAGACCACTGCTAGAATTGCTTCTTTGCAGATATAGCATTCCTCCTATATTTATAGTCCATTGTTATAACAGCCTCCTTCAGAGACCTGAAAGTAAAGTGTTGGATGCAATTTTTCCTTCAGATCATTTTATATAGCTGTCCTGTTTCTCCATCCAGCAGGAAAAGCTGACATTGATTTCCTCAGTTTTATCAGAGTTGGCAAATATCAGATTCAACTTAATCCAATCATTCAACAAATATTTATTGAGTGTTATGTGAAGTCATCCTGAGCTAGGTATAGGGGTAGGGGTTCAGGGAACTGTGGTGCTGGTCAAAGGCCCTGCAAGCTATGTGAAGTGCTAACGAATAACAATGTGAGAGAATGTAGTTTCCAGGCAGAACATGGGAAATCGGATGTGTTGGGTAGAAGAAGAAGCCAAGCAAGGTGAGTGATTTGGGGAGGATTACGGAGAGCCTGGGGAGGATATTGAGCTTGGGAGGGGGATTTCTGTTAGGACCACCACCCACATTCGCCTCTTCCCCATCCCCATCTGACATAACCAGCGCCAGCATCATATCATTTCATTTCATCATTTTGTAAAAGGATGTGATGAGAGAAAAAAAGAAAAGAGGTTTTCAGTGGAGATGAGCATTCATGGAAAGAAATGCCCGAAGGGTCTGCTCTGGTGCTTGTGAAAATACATCTTTGGAGCCAATGGGAGGGATTGCAAAGAGATTTATTTTGTTTTGTAACACAGCCAAAAGCACAGGCAGACTGCAACTAAAATGGCGGTGTGAGGGACCGGCTGTTGGGAGCTTTGTTCTTATTTCCTATCACAATAGAAAATGTGCAATTTTTACTCTGTCCCAGAATAAACATTTTACCATTTCCCCGGCCGACTTCAGGTGATCTTGGAAAATTCTATTCCATTAACCCTCCGGGACTCTGGAAGACATACTGGGATGTTAGGGAAGGGCGGGGCCTCCCGTCCTCTGACGCTAGTTTACAGTTCTTTGGAGAAAAAGGAGTTGCTTTCAAGGACTTTAAGCTCTGGATGCACCTGTGTTTGTATCCAGGCAGAAAACAAAATTTGCTTAATGGTTCTGATGCTTGTGCTGTCTTGGGATAAGACACGCCCATATTTCCACCAAGTAACCATTGGGGAACTTGAACGCCCAGATTGTGCTTGAGGCCGGACAGCGCCACCTCTGTCCTGGAAGAGTAATGCAATGCTCTACGCGCCGTGCTGTCCGAAGGAAATAGAATTCGAGCCATCTGTAATTTTAAAATTCCTAGTAGCCACATAAAAAAGGTCAAAGAAACTGCCTAGGTTATTTTTAGTAATATATTTATTTGATACAATATATTTAAAATATTATCGTTTCGGCAAAGAATCACAATCTTTTCATGTTAATCATGAAAATGATTAATGAGACACTTTACTTTTTTTTTCATGCTAAGTCTTCAAAACCTGGTGTGTATTTTATACCTTAGCCTTTATCAATTGAGAGTAGCTACATTTCAAGTGCTCAGCAGCTACATGTGGCTAGGGACCACTATATTGAAGAGTATAGTTCTCTACCACTCCTTCTACAGACCCTTAGAATCTGGGAGTTCTTTTCTTTTGAACTTTGTAGGCAATAAAGAGGCCAACCCTTTGACTACGAATAGCTCCCTACTTAGTGGAGCCCTATTTTTCTGATTCCTGGTCCTATTCTTTTCCAACTATGCCACGCTGTCAATAATGACAATGACCATGTGTTAAACGCTTATCGTGTGGCAGGTGCTGTGCTGAGCACTGTCACGCAATCATTTCATAAAAACTCATGAGGTTTGTGCCATCAAAGGTACATATTACACTTAGAAGCCTTCATCATGGCCTGTAAGGCTCCTTCCAACCTCATGCCTGCCCCTCTTCACTCCATCACTCTCCTCCAGCCACACGATGATCCTGCTATTCTGTGTGAAGATCAGCATATTCTAAACTCCAGGCCTGCAATCCTGCCCCCACCCCCACTTGGCGATAAACTCTTACATTATATTGTTTTCATAGATCTTTCCATGGGTTTTCTCAAAAGCCCCTATAATAGGCATTGATACCTCCTTTTGAAATTAAAAAAAGCTAAGTCTTGATGAACCAAAAGCAATTGTTCAAGGTTACATACATTTCCATAGTCATATATATGTTCTTTTTTTTTTTTTTAAGAAAAAAAAAAGTTTTTAAATCTCTATTTTTGTGCCAGGCACTAGGATAGGTGTTATGTGAGATAAAAAGATAAAACAGGGGGGAAAAAAACACCTTCATTTCAAGAAACTTACAGATTAGTAGGAGATACGAGATAGGAACACAAATATCTATAATACAAGGTAAAAATTTGAAGTGTCATATGCAATAATCATACATATGTGCAAAAATTTCATTAGAACTAGTTTCATCTGTATATACAATGGAAAGTCCCCAAATAACAATGGTTTAAATAAGATAGACAGTTGTAGCTTGTCACATTAAGGAGGTCTGGACATTAACAGGCCTCTGACTGGGGTCTAGAGATCCAGGCTCCTTGTATCCTGCTCTACCACCTTAGAATGTGGCTTCCATTTTTATGGTTCAGGTTGGTGCTGGACCACTAGGCATTCTACCAGGCAGTAGGAAGGGCAAGAGGAGGAGGGCAAAATAGAGCACTTCCTGGCTGAGTCAATTTCCTCCACGCAGCCTTCCCAGAGATTCCACTTTCATGTCTAGTTGTATCTCACTGGCTGACATATGTTCTCTTGGCCTCAGTTAATTGCAAGAAAAGATTGGAAGTGACATTTTTTTAGGCTTACCTTTTATCACACCAAGTAAAAATGGAGTTCTATTCTAAAGAATAAGGGGCGGCTCAGCTGGCGTGGCTCAGTGGTTGAGCGTCGACCTATGAACCAGGAGGTCTTGGTTAGATTCCCGGTCAGGGCACATGCCCGGATTGCAGGCTCGATCCCCAGTGGGGCATGCAGGAGGCAGCTGATCAATGATTCTCTCTCATCATTGATGTTTCTATCTCTCCATCCCTCTTTCTTTTTCTCTGAAATCAAGAAGAAGAAGAGGAGGAGGAGGAGGAGGAGGAAGAAGAAGAAGAAGAGGAAGAGGAAGAGGAAGAGGAAGAAGAAGAAGAAGAAGAAGAAGAAGAAGAAGAAGAAGAAGAAGAAGAAGAAGAAATAATAAGGGGAGAATGGATATTTGGAGAGACCTACAGTCAGTCAACCATACATGTTTATTGGAAATACTTTTCAATAGTAAAAATTTGGAAATAATGTAAATATCTAAATACATGGTTGGTTCCATAAATAAATTGATTCATTAATACTATGCATTTAGAAGAATATTTAACGATATGGTAAAATGTTTATGATACTATATTGAGTGAAAAAGAAAAGGTAACTTAAACCCATCAGAAAAGTTCCATAATGGAAACATGTTTTTGCCAGCGCAGTTTTGCCATTTCCTTCTTCAGTTTCTCCGTCTTGGTATTCCTTTGGGAACTAGCCCTCCCTCCCCACTTCCTGTTTTAGTGGGACTGCCCATCGGGGTGCCCCATCCTCCCAGGCCAAGGGAGGGCCATGTCACCCAGGGAGGCTGCTCAGACGCTCTCTTGGAATGTGACTCCTGAATCAGAAGACACGAAGACAGAAAGCACAGGCACATCCCCAAACAGCACCTTCAAGAGATCGACCCTGGTTTCTAATATCTCAGAGACCCAGTTATTTAGCCTTTTCCTTCAATTGTACCTCAGAGTGTGCTAATACTTTTATTTTCTGAACTTTCCTAAGTCTGTTTTTGTTGCCTGTAACCAAGAAAACCCTTACTTACACAGGGTTCAGTAGTGACTGTGAGTGGTTTGTCCTTAACAGCTTTTAATCCTAAAAGACAGACTCATTTTTCCTGGCCCAACTCGCCCTAACCCCAGAACCTAAGTCCTTTCTCTTCCTTTTCCTCCCAGAGATTCCTGGGCCTCGGGCGGAAAAGGGCCTTTGTCAATGTGCTAAGCTTTACCTTGAGGGATGAGTGAGGACACCTTTTAAATTACCTATAAAACCCTTTGATTCACTCAGCAGAGGTTGCCATGGGCAATTTGCTAAGCTTATTGATTATTTTCTGTTTAAATTAAAGTTTGATGTCCTGGAACAGGCTGCGCAGTGCATGGAGTTAATGGAAAAGTTGAGATCCAGGGGAGAGACACTCGCCGGGGAAATGGAGGGTATTCAAGGGGAAAACAGGGAGTCTCTGAAGAGGAGATTGTCAGCGCCAAGTTGTAGTAAATATGATGGCGATAAAAAAAAGAAAAGATAGAGAATAGAATTCTTTTATAAAGAAGGGCAGCTTCCTGGACAGTTAAAGCCTCAGGGAGACAGTGAGAGAAAATGTATTCATCCCACAATTTTTTTGTTGCATGCCTGTTATATGCCAGGCATAGTGGGCACGAGGGAGAAATAGTGTAGAAGTGCATGATCCTTGCCTCTGTACTTTCAATCAGTGATTCTCAAAGTGTGGCCCCTGCCATAGCAACATCCCCATTGCCCGGTATTGCGTTAGACATGCAGCTTCCAGGGCCCCACCCTAGACCTACTGAGTCAGAAACTGGAGGCGGGGCTCAGTCCCTCCTAGCGGAATCCCATGCACGCTATAGTTTGAGAACCACTGCTCTACATTCATAGACCTCTGCCAACCAGGGAACTTGGTTTGTGTCCGTGTTGTTATTGCCAACATCTATTGAGCATTTATCATTGCCAGGTGTTGTATTAAGCATGACATGTGGGTCATTTCATTTCATCTTCACATCAACCCTTTTCATAGAAGATGAAATGGACCCACACTGGAAGTAAGTGGGGTAGGTTAGAATTCAAATGCAAGAGCTTAACCCCTTTGCTCTACTGTCTCCCAAACACCAAATTCCCACAAGAATGTGACTCATTCTGCCCAGGTCAAAGTTGATCCTCAGATAGAGACAGAACCATGGTTTCCCCCAGATGAGCTATATTGTGCAGTTGGGTTTCGGATGCTTGAGGAAGAAGAGGAAGTCAAAAAAGGGCAGCAAGTGTGCAATGGACTGGGAAGGAGGAAGAGGACATGTTGGGCTGCAAGGAAAAGCCAGGCCAACAGCCCCACATGCACAGTTATCCTCATCTTAGGGGAAGCTGGAATTCAAAATCACCATGCATTGATCAGGTATGAGAAAAATCTTGTCAATTGGGTACAAATAAAACTTCATGTCATGATGCCTAATTCAAGCCCTCTGACTCTTCCACCAGTAGTGTGTATTAGTTTCACATTGTTGCTATAACAAATTACCATAAACATAGTGGTTTACAACAACATGAATTTATTTTCTTACATTTCCGGAGGTCAGAAGTCTAAAACTCAAGGTGTTGTCAGGGCTGTGTTCATTCTGGAGGCTTCGGAGTAGCATCTGTTTCCGGTTTCTGGAGGCTGCTTGCATTCCTTGGCTTGTGGGCCGGTCCTCCAGCTTCTCTCCTGTCTGACCTCTGCTGCTAGTCTTACATTTTCTCTCTATGACTTCGAACCTCCCTCTTACCTTACAGGGCCCCTGGTGATTATGTTGGGCCCACCTAGATTACCCAGGGTAATCTTCTCGTTTCCATATCCCAACTTAACGACACCAGCAAAGTCATTTTGTCAGGTAAGTTAACACATTCACAGATTGTGCGAATTAGGATGTGAACATCTTTTTTGCGGGGAGGAAGTGAGGATCCTGCCTATCACACTTTGTGACCTTAGGAAATTTTATTTTCTCTGAAAGCCTCCAATTCTCCCCAAAATGGGGATTATAATAATGCTTGTTCTATTCTTACAGGGCTGTCAGAGAAATGAGTGTGTATGTCATTTCAATCACAGAAGCAAATATTACTATTGCCTCAGTTTCCTCAACTGACAAATGAGGATAAGAGTGGTGTTCCTTTTTCATTCCCTTATAACAGTGGTTCTCAACCTGTGGGTCGCGACCCCTTTGGAGGTCAAACGACCCTTTCACAGGGGTCGCCTAAGACAGTGGTCAGCAAACCGTGGGTCAAAAAGTATGACCGGTGTAAGAAACAGGTTTGTTGCTATTTTGAAAGAAAAAATTAATCACGAGATACTTACCATTGCATCATTCAATAAAGAAGCGCTTTGTGCACAGACATTTCCAGAAGAAATTTGCAAAGTTATGGAATTGGTGATTAAGATTATCAACTCCATTATAGCTAAAGCTCTTAATCATTGCCAATTTAAATAATTTTTAGTTGAAATGGAGAGTGAGTACGCAGATCTGCTGCTGTATAACAAGGTACGTTGGTTATCAAGAGGAAACGTTTTGAAACGTTTCGCTTCCTTATTAACAGAAATTAAAGCATTTCTCCTTGAGAAGGGTGTTCACTATCCAGAACTAACGAAGGATCAGTGGATCCAAAAATTTTATTTCATGGTAGACATTACGTCTCATCTAAATCAGCTTAATCGTAAACTACAGGGGAAAGGAAACACAGTTTTTTCGATGTTAGAAGAAGTTATTTCATTCGAAAACAAATTATCTCTTTTTGCTCAAGATTTTGAAAGAGAAACTTTGATTCACTTTCCAAGCCTGTTGAAACATCGCCAAGAAAATAATTCTGATATTGACATTTGCTATTTCAAAACAACACTTTTAAATATGAAGGAAGCTTTTCTCAACAGGTTTCAGGAATTCAGAAACAGCAAAGCGACGTTAGCCTCTGTTAAAAAAAAAAACACCTCTCAATGCTACTGTAACAGAATTAAATTTGTCTCCCTTTAATATTGACATTGGCAACTTTGAAATGCAATTGCTGGATTTAAAAAACAAAGAACTGTGGAGCTCGAAATTTGAACGTCTTTGTGCTGATATAGAAATATTGGATAAAAACAAATGTGAACTTAGTTCACAGCACAAGTGGTCTGCTTTGAAAGACCTGGAGAAGGAAGATATGTTGATTTTTAACACCTGGAATAGTATTCCTGACTCATATAATCAACTGAAAAAACTAGCGTTTGCTGTTCTTTCCTTATTCGGGTCTACATATTTATGCGAACAATCATTTTCAAGCATGAACCTTATCAAGAGTAAACTGAGAAGTCGTCTTATTGATGAGAACCTGGAATCGTGCCTAAAATTAGAAACAACAACATACAAACCTGACTTACCCAAACTTTCCAAGGAGATGCAAGGCCATTGTTCACATTAGTGTTTGTCAGTCATTGTCATGATGATTGAATGTGGGAAATACAGAAATGCACAGACCCTGTGATGGGAGGTACTTTAAACAGTACAAGGAATGGAAAGAGTGGGTGTGTGGGTACAGAGAAGAGGTCCATTGAGAGAATAAACCAAACAGATCACCAAGGTTTGGACTACGTGGGGTTTTCAGCCATGGTCTGGTGAGTCACTCTCTCCCAAGGGGAACAGGTGAATATAGAGATTTACACCAGACAATGGCAACAGCTGAACATTTTAATTCTCTAGGGTGCTATATCTCAGATGAGCATAGGACAGGAATTCTTGTTCCAACCAGAGTCTGGGTCTCACTTTGAGGGAAAGTACCCAATAGCTATGAGAAGAAAGAAAGTACACAGGTGACACACTAACTTAGCTATGTGACTCTGAGCAAGTCATGTCCACCTTCTGAACCCCACCTCCTCTAGCCACCAAGAATTTGGGCCCAACACTTTGTAAGAATTTGTTGAATCTTTGGAGATAAATAGACTCACTTTCCAGCCATGAGCTTTGTCTAGAGGGGAGCTATTATTTTTCCCCTGTAAAAGTTCTCTTGAAATATAAGAACATCATTTAAAAGTGAGATCTTGCTGTAGATGGATATGTTCCAGTATTAGATGAGAAGGGAATAAAACCACATCCATTTAAAATCTGACAGAGGACCAGGGAGAATAAAACCCTCTTGGTCTAATGACAGGACTAAATTGGGTTCTGTTTCAAGTTGCCATTGAGTTTCTGAGTTCTTTAGAAGGAAGATAAAACAACCTCAAAAAGAATGATGTGTATAACGGATTAATTTCCAGAGCATTCACAGGTGCCATTTATGTTGCAAGTCTTCCTTCCTGAATTGTTTTCAATTTTCAATTGAGGGGTTATGTTAAAGCAAATAGATGAACCTGGTTTTTGAGCCTGAGTCTGAGATACAACTGTTCAATTAGCTTTGCCGAGAAGAAATCTAAGAGGATGAGGTCAGAGGAATGGGTTGGAAAACATACACATGGTGCAACTTCTTCACTAAGTTAGGCAACCTGCTCTCTGGAAAAGGACTATTAAGCCAAGACTTTCTTCAAAACTGAGGCTGACCAGAGATGCCTTTTAGTCCACAGGGAGTTATCCTGTTCTTTCAGAGCTTGAGAAGGCTTATCAGGAGCTAGGCACACATAACTTTATTCCCTGTCTCTTCTCCCCAATTTTCTCCCGGCAATATTTCTGAATATTAGAGACATGGGAAAAAATGACACATTCTCCTTTTCTCTCTCCTCATGTAGAGATTTCACAATTTAACTATAGGGGCCCTGTAGAATTCTTTCTCTCTCAGTGATCAATAGGGGCCCTGTAGAATTCTTTCTCTCTCAGTGATCAACTAGAGGCAAATGTGAGTGCTTTAACCTCAACAAGTGGTCTTAGTTGAATCAACCAGAAAAAAGAAGGTGATTGAAACTCTCTACTTTAGGCCCTAAAAAAAAGAGAGGAGAAGAGTGCAGATTGGTTAAGGATGAGAGGGAGAGAGGGAGAGAGGGAGAGAGGGAGAGAGGGAGAGAGGGAGAGAGGGAGAGAGGGATATTTTTGCCTTTTCCTCCCTTCCTCCTCCCCAGAGGAGGGATGCAGGAAGGGCGCCGCTGGGGAGGAGGGAGGGAAGGAGGCGGGATGCAGGAGGGGCGCCGCTGGGGAGGTGGGAGGGAAGGAGGCGCAAGGCCATTGTTCACATTAGTGTTTGTCAGTCATTGTCATGATTTAATTTTATGGATATTATAAAGTAAAATGTAAGGAATTTAATTTTATCAATAAATAATATCGTTATTAAGTATGATATCAAGTTTTATTCAACGTACCTATAGTTTAACTAAGACTTAAAACTTTAAGTAAAATTTATTAAGTTAATTTTAGGGAATGTTGTGGAGTGAAAGAAGATGTAGTGTCGAGGATTGAGAAAGGTATGGTGAGATAGTTTGGACATATAGAGAGGGTGAACGAAAGGAGATAGACGAAACCAGTATACAAGACGAGTGTGGATGGGTGAGTTGGAAGGGGTCGACCTCAGCGAACATACCTCAATCAGATTGAGGACGCTTTTAGCAAAGGCCAGCTTAGGAGTACCCTAATTAAGTTAATAACAATGTACCTACCTATATAGTTTAAGTTTAAAAAATTTGGCTCTCAAAAGAAATTTCAATCATTGTCCTCTTGTTATTTGACTCTGTTGACTAATGAGTTTGCCGACCACTGGCATAAGACCATCGGAAAACACATATATAATTACATACTGTTTTTGTGATTAATCACTATGCTTTAATTATGTTCAATTTGTAACAATGAAATTGGGGGTCACCACAACATGAGGAACTGTATTAAAGGGTCACGGCATTAGGAAGGTTGAGAACCACTGCCTTACAAGTATGTATTGCGTACTTACCCTGAGCCATGTTGTGTTCGTGTTGCCTTGAAAAGAGATTGGCACAGTGTCTGCCCTGAAAACAACCACGCACAGGAAAAGGTAGCTGCAGTCGTTGTGTAAGTCAGTTCAGTTTTAGAGCCTTAAATACGTGTCAGCAACAGACAGAGATGAGGCCAACTCTCTTGAGGAGCCAACCATTTGATGACTCAGATCATCATGCAATGTTTAGACGAGAAGCAATAAGCTCAGCTCCCAAGATGCTCTGGTGATCGTGAACTTTGGAGTCTGTCCCTGAGCCAACCGAGGGTCAAAGGAGCCTCCACAGCCCCCTGGGTAGGTGACGGGGTTAGGACTGCTTGTGCCCACCAGAGGCTGTTAGGGCCACTCCCCTGGATCTGCATTTGTTGGTGATCAAGGGAACAAAAAGCAGCAGCGGGTCCATCAGAAGAGAGACATTAAAGTTGATTAAGTGAGTGGGCCAATTAGCGTCTGGCTTCATGCAGTGTGGAGTTAATTAGCCTCCACAAAACAACAACAGCTGCTTTCGTGGAGGAGCAGGAGGCCCAGCAGAGAGGAGCCATGGGAAGAGAAGTGATAGGGCTGGTGCTTAATAACTTGGCTGCAGTGGGCCCTGCCCCACTAAAAATGTAGCACAAAGCCCTGGGCAGACGTCCCCGCGCTTCCAGACAGCGCAAGGGCAAAGCAAAGACCCTCCCAGTGTCCTCCCCTGAGGGAGAGGCCAAACTCGGACCCCAAGCTGGAGGGTTTTTTTTTGAGACTGTTTAGCACAACTTAGTTTGCATCCTAACAAAATCACTACTCTGCCCATGTCAGCTTGGTCCTCGACTTCATAATCCACCTTGTTTCCTAATGGTGCTATTTTTTCCTTATTACAAAAGTAATACATATTTATTGGGCCACATTGGCAAAGTGTAAAAACATACAGAGGAGAAAATAGCCTCTTCGCCCCGAAATTGATTCTTTCATTCATTAACCATTTATCGTTCACCTCCTAGATGCCAATGCTGTTCAGGGTGTTCACCGCATACGTAGGTTTTGTCTTTTCTCCGTGCAATCACATGTGCTGTTTGATAAATTGGACGTACTCTGCATGGTCTTTAATAACCTACTGTTTTTAGCAACATGTCATGAGCATTTCCCCCATCTCATTAAATATATTTTTAAACCACCAGCCTCTATGGTCCCACTAATTAAGCCATATTTTAGTTGTTCATTTATGTATGCCTCCTGCCTCCTCTTCTAACAAAGTTCTTAAAGCAGAGACTTTTTTTTTTTAACCACTAGATCCCCCATGCCTAGATCAGAGGCAGGCATGTGGGAGGCACTCATTAAAAACGTGATGAATGAGTAAGCACATGAGGGAACCGTCCCCTCTATGGGCCACTGAGGTTGCTCCCACTCGTTAGCTTTATGAAAAAGGCTATCACTTACGATCTGGGTTCAACTACAAGTGACAGAAAATGCCCCAAAGCGGTGGCTTAAATAAGATAGAGGTTTATGTCTCTCTCTTTTTATTTTAAATATATTTTATTGATTTTTTTTTTTACAGAGAGGAATAGAGAGTTAGAAACATCGATGAGAGAGAAACATCGATCAGCTGCCTCCTGCACACTCCCCACTGGGGATGTGCCCGCAACCAAGGTACATGCCCTTGACCGGAATTGAGCCTGGGACCCTTCAGTCCACAGGCCGACTCACTGGCTGACATGTGCTCTATCCACTGAACCAAACCGGTCAGGGCTTATGTCTCTTTTGACGTTACTCCAGGGCTGGTATGGCATTTCGCTCTCCAGCAACATGGACTTCATTTCCAAAGTCACCTCATTGTGCAAAAGGGCTGCTAACGCTCCAGCCAGGATCCTGCCAAAAGGAAGGAAAGAAGACTTGCACTCATTCTGTAAGGATCCTTCTGGGAGGTTCCTTATATCGCTTCTGTTTGGTTCTCATTATTCAGATTTTGGTCACACGATCATAAATGTGATCTTCATTATGCAGCTCATACTCAGGGGTACTGTTAATGAGGAAGAACGGGAAGAAAACGGGCGGGGGGGGGGACCATTAGTGGGCCTGGTGCTTAGGCTCCTGGATTGACCCCAGCCTCTCGAGCTAGCTCTTTCCTAGTGGGACCCTTAGTTTTTCCAAATGGGGATCTGGTTATCTGTCAGGCCAGTCTGGTTTCTTGGACTCAGGCCTGGGACCAGAGCACTAGTGGGGAGGGAGTGGGGTTCTGAGCCTTCACCTCCTTGCTGTCAACTTCATCTTACCAGTTGATGTAGCCATCACCAAAGATTCACTCAGTGAAGATGGCCCCTTCCCCGGAGGATGTTTTTCCAATTAGTGCGAAGAGGAAGTTCCAGCTGTGAGGACAGGAACTGGGGGGTTTCTGAAAGGCAATGATTATTAGTAACAATCCATCAAACGGGCCTTGTAGGACAAGGGAGAGAAAGCCAGCTCTCAAGGATGCTGTATGGGATGAGGATGATGAGCTGCCGGTAACAGGAGGCAGTGGGCTCAACCGCGATGCGGCCAAGCCCCTCAGACAGTGAGGGACTTTGTAAGGTTTTACTGCCCGCAGTAAAAATCCTGCCAAAACGCATTCAGGACCGTGTGGGGAGACGTGTACTCATTATTATGCCCCTAGCAGCTATCACAGGAAACCATCTGGGCTCAGATGGCCTATAAATTTGCAACTTGCAGTTGGGTGGGCTACAGGGAATCGACCAGGCGGGAAGTCAAGGTGTGAAGTGGACCTGGCAGGTTCCGCACACGGGGCTGGCTCAGAAAGGCGCCATTCCTGGCAGTTACTTTTCTTTGTAAGTTTTTATTGTGAAATATATCACACAAGGAAAGTGCACAAAACATAAATGTGCACTTTAACAAATTGTTATGAAGTGAATACATATGTAACCTATACCCAAGGCAAGAAATAGGACGTTGCCAGCCCTCAGAAGCCTCCCAGGTACCCCTTTCTAAACACCAGGGCCTCTTTCCCCCAAAGATCATGATCCTGACTCTGATGAGAGCAGTTTCTTTGTCTCACTTTACCGTCTGTCACCTTAAGCATTCACCCCAAAGTGGTATAATTTACTGTCAATTTTTGAACTTTATCTTGTTGTACAGAATCAGAGAGTCTATAGTCTTTCGTGTCTGGATTTGTTCTGTTGTGCTCAGTGTTACCTTTATAACATGTATCCTTATTGAGTAAGATTCTAATATGTATTTTCGTTCCTGAATATGGTCCCACTTATCTACTTTACTGCTGTTGGACATTTTCTGGGTCCTAGGCATTTGGGTTGTTTTCAGGGTGAGGTTATTATAGATAATGCTGTTATGAACATTCTCACACACAGATCCCTGTGCGCATATATACGAGTTTCTCCACAGCTCTGATTCTCAAACTTCAGCGTATGTGGAAATAGTCGGGAGCTTGTTAAAGTGCAGATTCCTGGCCCTTCTCCTTAAAGATTCCGATTCAGTAAGTCTAGGGTGGTGCCCATATATTTTCATTTGCAACAAATTATTAGGTGATAATGAGGCGGGAACACCCCTGCAACACCCCTTTTGTAGCACTGGAGAGCAGCGGTTGGCACACTGTGGCCCACAGGCCAAACCTGGCCTACCATCTGCTATTCCATGGCCCAGGAGCCATTTTTAAATCGCTGAAAAAATAAAATAAAAATTTAAAAAGAGAGAGAGAGAGAGAATATTTCATGCTACATAGAAAGTATATGAAATTCAAATGTCAGTGTCCAGGAATAAAGTTTTATCGGCACACAGCCATGTCAATTTCCTTAAGTGCGCCTGGCAATGCTTTATGTAACGCTCAGGAGAGCTGAATAGCTGTGACAGAGACCATTTCACTTTTTGGTCACAGAATAAGTTTGTTCAGACCTGATCTAGAATACATGCTTCTGGGTGGAATGACTGTGTTGAAGAGTACGCACTGTAACACCTTTCCCAGAAAATGCCAGTGTCTACGGTGGCTGCACCCCTGTATGTTACTGTCGGCAGTGGATGGAAGTTCCTGTTGCTCCACATCCTTACCAACACTTCATTTGTCAGATTTAAAATTTTAACCAATCTATTGGTTGTGCAGTGGTATCACATTGTGGTTCCCGTCTGAATTTCCCGATTATTAATAGACAATAAGCACATTTTCAAGTGTTTATTGGCTGTTTGGATTTCCATTTTAGGAAATGCCTGTGCAAATGTTTTGCCCTGGTGGGGTTGTCTGTCCCTTTCTCTACACATTCTGGACACAATTCCTTTGCCATTGAAGTGTGTTGTAAGTATCTTCCCCTACCCTGGGGCTTGCCTTCTCACCGTAGGATGGTGTTATTAAATGAGCAGAAGTTTTTAATTTTAACATAGTCAAACTCATCAAACTTTTTTTGTATGTTAGGAAACCTTCCCTTACCTTGGGATTACGAAGATATTGTCTTGTGTTATCTTTTAAAAGCTTTATGATTTTTCTTTTCACACTTATGTCTTAGTTTATCTGGAATTGACTTCTTGTGCCTGGTCCGAAGCAGGAGTCCAATTCCATTTAACGGATGCTTAATTTTTCTAATACCACTTATGGGAACACCACCATCTCCCCACTGTTCTTTGGGACTACTTTTGTCATCCAGCAAATATCCACATACATGTCTGTTTCTGTTCTCTTTTACTGGCCTATTTGTCTATCCGTGTGCTAATGCAACGTACGCTTCGTTACTGCAGCTTTACAGTATATCTGGTAAAGGGGGTCTTTCTACCGTGTTCTTCTCTTCGATAGCATTTCAGTTGTTTTTGGCTCTGGATGTTTTTCTCCCTTTAATTTGTTCACGAAAAAACATGAAGTTGATGGACAGTAAAAATTCACTACTGACTGGTAGCAGGGCCTATTAGGACAACCTCTTTGAAAAAACAATTTGGTAAAACTCTGATTATTGAACCCTTCTCTCCCCTCCTCCCTGCAAAAAAAAAAAAAAAAAAAAGACATATAACTCACTAATTTCATTCTCAGAAATATAGCCTAAAGAAATAAAAATTCAAAATGGGTTAAGTTTTTGACCCAAAACTTCAGACTCAGTGTCAGATCTACAAGCTGACGGTACAATAATGAGGAAACTCCTGCCTTCCAGGACCTTCAAGTCTTCTTAAGGGAGACAGCCGTGTAAACGGATCGTTGCCATCCAGTGTGGCAAATGTTCAGGTAGAGGTACAGTCTGTACAAACATGTGTCCACCAAAATGTTTGCCTCAGCATTACTGAAAGCAAAGGTCAGGCAGCAGAGGAACAGATAAGCAAATTATGGCACATCTACCTGATGGAATATCATAGTTATTAAAATGAAGACTATAGCCAGGGCCAGGTGGCCCAGTTGGTAGGAGCATAGTCCTGTACACCAAAAGGTTATGGGTTTGATTCCTAGTCAGGGCACATACCTAATTGCAGGTTATATCCCTGGTCAGGGTGCATACAAGAGGCAACTGATGGATATTTCTCTCTCACATAGATGTTTCTCTCTTTTTTTCCTCTCTCTAAAATCAATAAAAAACACACACATCCTCGGATGAGGATTTAAAAATAAATAAATAAATAAATAAAATAAAGATTGCAGCAAGATGGATAAATGATTTTAATACAATGCTAAGTGGGGGGGGGGGAATCACACAATGTTGCAAAGAAAATATAATCATATCTGAGGGAGAAATAAATGCATTGGAAAAATAATGAAAGGAATATGTTATAAGGATAACTACAGGCCTGGTGCACGAATTCGTGCAGGTCCCTCGGCCTGGCCGGTGGTTGAGGCCATCGGGGCCGTCTTGCCCAGTCCTGATGGGGGCTGGCCGGCCGGCCAGGGGGAGGGACCACGGGAGGTTGGCTGTGGGAGCACACTGACAACCAGGGGGCAGCTCCTGCATTGAGTGCCTGCCCCCTGGTGGTCAGTGCGCATCATAGTGACCGGTCGACTGGTCGTTCGGTCATTCGGTCGTTCAGTCGCTTAGGCTTTTAAATATATATAGATAGTAGTTACGAATAGGTGTGATTCCCCCCCCCCTTTTTTTTCTATTTTCCAAATCTTTGACAATGTGGTTGTATAAACTTATAATAAAAATATAAGTTAAAAAAGTTACTTCCTATTACCAACTGACTTCTTATTTTCAATACTTGGCCCGTGCCAGGCAGTATGCTAAATGCTTTATACACGTGATCTCATGTAAGCCTCAGAGCCCTTACAGGATGGATGGTTTAGGTTATTACCTCCTCGTGAATCAGGGGAGGAGAAGGAGACTGCGACAAGTGAAGGAACTTGCCCCAAGTCACACAGAGAGGAGGGGCTGACGCGCGGACACGTAGCTGCTGGTCTGTGGTCTTAATCACTGTACCAGCCCGCCTCCACTTGCTACAGAATGGTGGCATCTTTCAGAGCGAAATGGGTTCAAGGATGGTTCAAGTGCAGTTCTGCCTACAAGAAAGTAGGTCATTAGCCTCTAGACCCCTCTGGCCCGGTGATTCTGATTCTTACCTCCATGTCACACTCACTAGCTAGGTGACCTCAGACAGTGACCGAATCCTGCTGAGCCCCAGCGTATTCTCCCATCAAACACAATAAACGGAGCCCTCCTCATAGGTTGTTGCATTGATTCATGAGATAATACATATCCCGTGTCCTACAAAAGGGAGGCGCTTGTTAATTTCATTCCCTCCACCCGAGGACACAGGAAACTTATAAAAAGCCCCAGCCTTTTCCTGTCACTTGGCCTCTGGTTATTGTCCTGGGCGTAATGGAGTGGAAAACTCCAGACATGGCTCCCTCTGACAGTGAATTTCTAATCTCAGAAAACTTAATGGGTTTTGTCAACCCGATTGTCCGGTGAGAGCGGATTAGGGGAATGACTTCCCTGTCACTGCAAAGTGGGCTTGCTTCACCGCAGGTTTCCTGCTGCTGGTGGGAGGCGCGATCGATACAACACAGACCTAAAAACTCACCTGTGGTTTTGGTGTGGAGGACAAAGGTGGGGCATCCCATTTAAGTTCTTCAGCCATTTCCAAGGAGACCCAGGCGTGATGCGCATTAAGCGGTTTAGGCTGGTGACCCGGGGCTCCGCGGTCTGAGGGCCAAAGAAATGGAGCAGTGGCTCCCTCCTGACCAGTGATGGAGAGGCGCCTCTGGCTCAGGCTGCCTTGGTCCTCTCTGCTCCAGTTTTCCTGTCTGGGGAAGGAAGGTCCATTAATTACTGTCTGCGCCAGGCAGGGAGGACGGCCTTGCTTTTTCTGCATCGGGACTTCCCAGACAGAATGCGCTGACGCCCAAATGGACGGTGACTACTAATGGAAACTTGGTCCCAAATCCCCCTGCCCACTGCCAGCCTGTGGCCTGGGGCATCTCGTGCCCAGGCTACACACTGCGGCAGACAGAACTGGGAGACAGACCTCAGAGGGAGCATCCGCCCGGATTGTCACCTAGCACACCTCCTGCCCTGTCCACAGAAGCTGCCTCAGGCCCGGAGGGCAAAACAAAGCCCTGTTTTATCTGAGGCTCTTAAACTACGTCACTTCCTCAGACGTCATCTCTGACCTTTCAGACTAGGCAGGCCCCCTATACTTTTCCTTCATGATATTCATTCTAATTAAAAATAAATCAATAGCTACATCCATGAGAATAGGAGCTCCACGAAGGCAAGGACGTTTGCCTGCTGTGTTCATGGCTGGTCCCCATTTTGTGCTTACAAACATTTTTGGCACACAGTAGGTGCTCAGTAAATATTTGTGGAATACACTAATGAATAGATCTATATAATGACTTGTTTCTGACCTGTCCTCCTGTTTGACTAGATGCTCTATGAGAGAAGGAACTGTGTCTTATTCACCCTGTGTCCTTAGCACCCAGAGCAGAATCTGGCACATAGTATGCGCTCAATAAACACTGAAGGAATAATAAAGTACTTAAAATTTTGTTGTTGTTGTTGTTTTGTTAAGCCTCACCCGAGGATATTTTTCCAATGATTTTTAGGGAGAGTGGAAGAGAGAAGTAAAGACAGAGAGAAACATCAGTGTGAGAGAAACACATCGATCGGTTGCCTCCTGCATGAGCCTTGACCAGGGACCCGGCTGGGGAGGAGCCTGCAACCAAGGTACGTGTCCTTGACCGGAATTGAACCCGGGACCCTTTGGTCTGCAGGCCAACGCTCTATCCACCGAGCCAAACTGGCTAGGGCAGTACTTAAAAATTATTATGTTGAATTAATGATATTGCTTTTTATTTTTGTAATTTATTGATTTTTAGAGAGAGAGGAAGGGAGAGAGAGAGACCTCCATTTGTTGTTCCACTCCTTTATGCATTCATTGGTTGCTTCTTATATGTGCCATGACTGGGGATTGAACCCATAACCTTGCTGTATCAGGATGATGCTCCTACCAACTGAGCTCCTGGGCCAGGGTCTAATGCTATTACCCTTAATTATTTAAGTGAGAAATCGCAATACAGTTATTTTAGGAAAAGAGTAAAGAAAAAGACACATCTTTCATTAATATCACCACACGTATGCAGCTACTTTAATTATTTTGATGTTTTTCCTTTCAGAGTTTCTTACTTGTGTCTTTTACACACACGTTCAATTGGGTTATTTTAAGCACACACGAATCAACTGTCGAGGAGGCAGGGCGTTCTATGAATTTAAGAGCAGGAAGGGAGGCCTGAACAGACAATGTGTTCCTTTACTGTTATACTTAATTGTTGGTCCTACTATGGGACTGAGAGCATATACTGAGAAGCATTGCTCTCTGACGGCCACCCCTGGGGTCAAGGCAAATCTGGAAAAAAGCTGTAGGTTAGAAATAACCCACAGGAAAATGGCTTATTTTTATGTTCACAAATCAGGGAAACTTGCCGTGGCCGAGGCTAAACGTAAAGCGGTTAGATAGACATTGCAGTGGGCTGCATGGCTCAGGGTTCATGGCTCAGGGTTCATGTCTCAGCCTTTTTTTATTTGGACCATTTTGTGACAATCAACCCAGTTTCTGTCCTTCAGCCCCTGGTGATGCAGTGCCAACAAGTGGCTGCGACTGTAATTATAGCAATGAGAAAACCACTGTGTACTTTAAAAAAACAAAACAAATCAAAACCCTGTTCTGTTATATTCAAAATACATTTCTAAACGTTTCTAGGGAAAAGGTTCTAATCTCCCTAAGAGGCAGCCTGTAGTCGCAGGAAGCTCTTAGTTTACAAGCAGGGAAACTCATGCAAACTTCTTATTGATGAATAAGGAAGGCAGGGAGTTGAATGAACAGATTACTCATCTGTTGCTGGGGGACCACTTTTGGGGTGGATACAGAGCTGGGGGACAGTCCCAGGTGGAAAATGCCCAACCAAAGCCGAAGCGGCACCAGGTGTAGGTATAGGTTCTCGGGCTGGTCCCAGCCTGGAGATCAGGCGCAGCCAGTGTCACAGACAGGGGGAAAGCCAGACCAGGAACGCCAGCGCTCAGAATCAGGTTGCCACCGTCAGATTAACAGGCGCAGGAGGCCCGAGGCTGGGCGGGCAGGGCCGGAGAGAAAGGTGGTCTGCCAGGAGGTGATCGGCCTGGCTCCTCACAGGCGGTGTTTCCCTTGTTCTGTGTGTTTCTTGGCTCACAGTTCAACCCCTTTGTACTCGTAGAATCTGGACCTCAAAGCATTAGGCAGAGAAGTTAGAAAGGGGGTCAGCCGGAGCTAAAAGACCACATCAAAGTATGTTCTGGGCTGAGCACCCCCCGGGGAGGGGGGGGGGTGGCGGCGGCACATGGTGCCTGGGCCACTCACTGGGAGATCTAACTCGTGAGCAGAAGTGAGAGAAAATGGGAACAAGACAATGAGCATTTGAAGGAGGACAAGGACAGAAAAAGAGAAAAACCACCGAGGTGAGTGTGGCGGGAGGTAGAAATTCAAGTCTGGCAATTACTGCCCTTGGCCCTCAGTGCTGTGCCCCCAGAAACCTGTTGGGGGCACACGGGAGAACAGGCTGTGCCAGACAACCCAGGCTTCCTCCCCCGCCCCGCCCCCAACCTCCCGTTTGCCCACACTTTTTTTTTTTTTTAACAAGTTTTGAGTACAAAATGTCTCTCCACAGACAGGAAGAGCTTCAGTAATAAGATGCCCCGAGTTGGTTATGACACGCAAGCCTCTTGCAGAAAGACAATATTTTTTATGTCATCATAAAACTGCCCGGCTCACCTAGGCCTGCTGTGAAAATGATGGCTCTGAAGACAGAGGGGACACGAGAGCATCCGACCGGAAGCTGAGGCAGAAAGGAAAGTCTGGGGTACGAGCCCCCTCCGGGCCTTTCTGCTGTGCCCAAGTTAGCAGGAAGCAACACCCAGCAGTTAGGGAGGAAAAGGAGAGGGCGAGTTGGGGGTGGGGGCGGGGGGGTGTCTCTGGCCTGTCCCAGCCCTGTCCAGAGGAATGAAGCCCGAGAAAGGGTCCCAGGGACAAGTCTTCCCCCTGGGAGGTGGGGAAGTGCGTCGGGGGAGGGCATGCATCCACATACAGCTGCCCAGGACCCTCTGCTTAACCGAGCTCCTCATTCTAGCTCCTGCCTAACATAAGCGAAGGCAGGTCTGCCGGGCTGGGCCCTCAGGGCACGCCCTCAAATAAGAGGCACCCAGCGCCTGGGCTCTGGAGACAGGACAACCTCTGCCCAAATGCCACTCTGCCATTTCTGCTGAGTAGTCACCTTGGATGACTGCCCATCTCTTAGCCTCTGCTCCCTCCTCCGGGAGTTAGGGAAGCGAGTGCCCGGCTAGCAGTGCTCTGGGGCCTGGAGGAGTTGAATGCAAAGCACCACCTGCAAAACTCAAAGCATTGTATGCAAACATATTCCACGGTGTCCCACCCAGAGCTTCCGTGATGGTGTGCAAGCAACTATCCTTCCAGAGATGCGGCTTCCTCACACAGGCGCTTTCTCACCAGGCCCTGGAGGCACCGAGATGAATAAGGCACACAGTGAGCAGGGGACACAAGGCTCACAAACACCTGATGAGAAAGTGTCTCAATGTACAGCTTTGGGAGCTGTCGGGAGAAAAGAGTGTCCATCTGGGGAGTCCGCATAGGATCCCGGCCTTGAAGAGTGAGCGGGATGTTATTGGATGGGCAGTTATTGGCCGAGGAAGGACATTTTAGGAAGAGAGGACGGCAGGAACAAAAAGTATGGTGATTGGATACGACCTGGAATACTGGTAACACGATGAATGGTCTGAAGGTCTAGAGAAGATGGCCCATGATGGGGAGTGGAAGAGAAGTAGCTACTACAACTGAAAGTGATCAGCTAGAGCCGTGCTATCCAAGAGGACTCTCTGTAACATGGAAGTGTTCTATATCTGCACTGTCCAATATGGTAGCCAATGGCCACCTGTGGCTATTGAGCACTTAACAAGAAGTTACTATGATGGAGGCACAACATTTTTAAAATATATATATATATATTTTTATTGATTTCAGAGAAGAAGGGAGAGGGAGAGATAGAAACATCAATGATGAGAGAGAATCATTTATCCACTGCCTCCTGCACGCCCCCTACTGGGGATCGAGCCCGAAATATGGGCATGTGCCCTTCACCGGAATCGAACCCGGGACCCTTCAGTCCCCAGGCTGATGCTCTATCCACTGAGCCAAACCAGCTAGGGCCAACAAATTTTTTTATTTTATTTAATTTTAATTAATGTCAGTGTAAATCTAAAGAGCTACACGTGGCCAGTGGCTACTGTATTTGACAGGGCAGCCATCAAACATGGTAGTATTGTCAAGTGTGTGGAGAGAGCCCTCAAGGCCCCCACCTCGCAGTCCCATCCACAGCCCATAAAATGGGAGCTCCCACGCAGGCCAGCGCTGCGGTTGTGCAGTCAAGTGGGTGAGCCGGGCTGAAATGCAGCGTGTTTCCTGCTTGCCACACTGTGCACCCTGGCATGGCTGTGTCTGCTTACAGAAAAGAGCAGCTGTTTCTAATCCTTACAGAGGTGTCATACGGGCTAGCAGCAGCTCTGCAGCCTCTAAAGCAGTGGTTCTCAACCTTCCCAATGCCGCGACCCTTTAATACAGTTCCTCATGTTGTGGTGACCCCCAATTTCATCGTTACAAATTGAACATAATGAAAGCATAGTGATTAATCACAAAAACAATATGTAATTATATATGTGTTTTCCGATGGTCTTAGGCGACCCCTGTGAAAGGGTCGTTCGACCCCCAAAGGGGTCGAGACCCACAGGTTGAGAACCGCTGCTCTAAAGGTTTTGTCCTCAGTGGTCTGTCTGCAGGTGGAGTCAGGTTTCCTCTCTGCTCTTGCTTCCCAGAGCTGCTGGGCCAGGTGAGCACACCTGGGGCACGGCCCAGGCAGGGGACGCAGGGTGCCGCTGGCTCTTACGCAGCCATGCACCCATGAGGTGCGGAGGCCAGGTCCTCCGTATGTCTGTTGGCGTAAGGTTCTGTTCTGCTGCTGTAACTGGCGGTTGAAAGTGTGTTCTCCATAAACATCAGTAGGCTGGGGAGATATCTCCACAGTGAAACCCTTTTTAAAATATTTATAAATGAAGTCTCAGGATGCTCTTTGGGACAGAAGAGCAATAAATTACAACTTACTTTGTGCCCCAAAGTATGCCAATTGTATATCTTGTTAAGTCCTCGCAACAGCATGGAGGTGAAGGGCAGAGGTGGAGAGAGAAAGTAGCTCGCCTGGGTAATGGGCTGAGCCGGAATTCAAATCCAGGTTTTCCTAACTCCAAAGCTAGGGTCCTGCGTGCTGTCCCTTTGGAGAGATTGTTTTGTTGTTGTTTTTCTTCTTTAAAGCACTTTAATCACACAATAACCACTGGAATCTCATAAAACACCACATTCCCACCGTAGTCTGGGCCTCTGAATGGCACACATACAACTAACCCAGAAAGCCTACTGTTTGAACCGCCCTGGTAGAGAGAAGACCTTCAGAACCCCAAAGCAATAGTCCGGCCATCTGGTCGCCCAGCCCCAGCTCAGCCTAAAAACCTTCTGCAGGGTGTCACCCTAAAGATAACCCCAAAGGTCTCATAGCTTCCTGGTTGTTCAAACAACAACTACAGTAGCAGGAATTGAGGCCTGAAGATCATGGGGGGAGAAATGAGGAAGGAAATGGCATGTTAAATGACTATTTTCCCCTGACTTGCCCTGTTCTTTCTAGATACAGCCTGAACTTGCATAGTTATAGAAGACTGATCTGATCAAATGTGGAAAGTTTTCTATCGATTTTAAGGCTGTTCAAATCTCTATGTACTTTGAAGTCTGGGGTACAATGGAATTCCTAGATTTGTTGCTTCTATCTCTGCTGGGCTGGTTTAACACGGACACCCCCTCAGGAGGCCTTTCCCAAGTCTCTGAGAGAACTGTCCTAGGCAGGCAGTAAAGACGTGTCGATGTAGCTCTCTGCCCTTCCGAAGATCTAATCCTAATACCCCCCTTTCATTTTGTCCCTTTCTGGTTTCATCAAATCTGCTGTTTCTTTGTTCTTTCTCTGCCCCCTCCCACCCCCACTTGTCTATTTCAGATCAAAGGCGTTCTCCACATCCCCACTTCTGGATTTGCTCCCTGGAGGGCAAAGCAAGAGTGACTCCCCTCCTCCTTTCCCAGGTACACCCGGCACTGCTCAGTCGATGAAAATCTCCATTCCTCGGAGCCCTCAGACTTCAGGCTCTCACGTTGCCGTCAGAGAAAGGGTTTAGTTTGATGTGGTTAAGACTGTCATCACTGCCTCTTCAGACTCTCAGCCTCAAACCAGGCTCCTGCTCATCGCCCTCACTTTCCATTTCTCTGGAAATCTTTCATCTCTTTACCACAAACCCTCACAGCCTCCATCCAGGCTGAGTCGGGGGCCAGGAGGGTGGTACATTTCCTTTCTCGGTTGAAATACAGGCTGCTGTGGCTCAGTCATTCCACTCTGGGCTCATTACAGAGAACAAGAGAAAGAGAAAGCAAGAGTGAGGGGCACTGTAAAGACTGTTGTTACATGGTTTCCCTTAAGCCCCAGAAATAGAAAGCCTGACTTCCGACGGGCAGAGCCCCTATGCAAACCACCAGACCACACTGCCAGATAAGAAAAATGTGAGATTGTGTCATACTTCCTTCATCAGCTCCTGTTTCTGAAAATGACCCTGAATTTCAGACAGCCTCGCCATGATCCCAGGATTTAGAGAAGGTGGAAGGAGGAGGACAGAGGGATCAGACATCTCTCTTGTCTGGTATAAATTTATTTTCAACCACAGAAGGAAAGGAAAGAAAAGACTATGAAAGACTAATTAGGAGCTAGGTTTATTATTTGCATATACAAGAGAAAGAAACAAAGTGGACATCAACCGGCATTGAGAAGGGGAATCCGCTAGCTAAAGAATGTGACCTTAGCCCTAGCTGGTTTGGTTCATTGGATAGAGCGTCAGCCCTCGGCTGAAGGGTCCCAGGTTCGATTCCAGTCAAGGGCACATGCCCAGGTTGCTGGCTCGATCTTCAGTAGAGGGCGTGCAGGAGGCACTGGATCCATGATTCTGTCATCATTGATGTTTCTCTCCCTCTCTCTTCCTCTCTAAAATCAATAAAAATGTATATTAAGAAAAAGAATGTGTCCTTGGCCTTTTCAATTCACGTGTGGCCATTTATTGAGTACCTACTATGTGCCAAACACTGTGCTTGGTGCTGCACATTCAAAGACAAGACACCTACTTGTAGAATAAGACGGCTGAACTAGATTCCGATTCACCTAGATTCCAGCTCCTGTGCTCAGCACCACCTCCACCACCAGGGAAATAATTCTGCTTCACTCTCCCAGAGCAGCCTGCCTTGTCAGCCGCTGTAGGAAGAGTGATGGCCGGGGTGTTGACAAGCTCCTAATTGGAAGGTAGGAGGTGCCGCAGAGATCAGCTATAAAAGATATCTTTGGACCAGGGTGGGCTGCGAGGGCTTGGAAGAGACTCAGGGGTGAGGTCTGGTGAGCTGTCACCCTCGGATAAAGCCCAGCCCAGCAGACAAACAACATGGGGGAAGGGGTGCGAGGGGCGGGGCGAGAGGCAGCTGACAGACGAGGCCCACGTGGGGACGCAGCCATTTCAGGGGGTGGCAGCAGTAGCATGCACACCAGGACTTCAGGAGTCAGTGGGCTCACTAGGGAATGGGGCACAGGGAAAGGGGAGCCTGGAATGGCCCCAAAGCCCAGGATCAAAGAGGCAGGGCCAGGGGAGCAGCTGATAAGAGTTTTGTGGTGAAAACAAGGGAAAGGAGAGACGGGAGTCTATGTTATTCAGCCAATAAAGAACAACCATGTCTGACTGGCTTCTGTACACCTATAAGTGTCCCAGGCCCTGAGGGTTCAGAAGAAGAACCAAATAAGATTTTAACTTCTAACCAGGAGGTGACCAAATGCATGCAGTGAAATGGTTGCTGGGTAAGACAACATTGGCACCTGCGCAAACCCTTGCCTCGAAGTGTCTCATTTAATCCACTCCACCGCCCTGCAGGTGGGCGCCGGGGTCCCTGTTTTAGAAATGAGGGTGCTGAGGTTCTGAGAGGTTGCATACCTTCTCTAAGTTTGTCCAGGGCTGTGTGAGCCTCCGAACTTGCTGTACCGCCGGCAGCAGGGGAAAGGAGTAGATACTTACTCGCTGATGGTGCAGGAGAGAAGTGAAAAGGGTGGTGCCGTGGGAGGGAGAGGGAGCTACGTGTGAACTGGTGAGAGATGGTTCTTGGAATTGGTGGGCCCGCAGGGGGCTCATGCAAAGCTGTGGATCCTCAGTCTTCTCCATGTTCTGAGCCAGAGCCCGAGGGTCTGAGCAGGATTGGGGCCATCCAGCCTTGCCGTCTGGCACAGCACAGAGGACCTCCCCTGGAAATTTGGAGATTCCACGCAGAGCGCATGCGGTCTGAGCGCTCACTGCAGGAGCGAAGACTCCACCCATCAGATAGACAACTGGGCCGCAGGGGGCCCAGCTCCCCCAACCATGGGTTTGCAACACACTCAACAAACAGCAACTGGCCTTGAGCAGAAGTGGGAAGGATACACCCCATCAGCCCTAGGCCTTGCTGTCCACCAGGACCTGTGAGTGTCCCGGTGGAGAAAGGAGGTGACATAGGCGCTAGGAACTAGCAACAGGTGTGAAGAAGGGCAATTAGCTGAGGAGGCAGAGGAGTGACAGCCTCGATCTGATTGGAGAAGCCACCGAATTACATCATCTGTGGTGAGTAGGCTTGATTAACTCACCGGTGAATGGAGACTTGCAGGGGAACTCTTTCTTCTTCTTCAAGGAGCCAGAAAAAGTGGTAATTAGGCTTGTCTTTTAAAATAAAACTATTCAGAGGCTTGCCCCTTGGTGTTCTGGGCACTCTGGCTTCCGTCCCCGAGAGGGAGGAAGAGCGTCTATTCATAGGCCAAGACTTGGAGAGTCCTCCCCTCCCCCTCCCTCCTCCCCGTGTGTCAGATGCTCACTGTGTGAGCTGGGTGGTGGCTAATGTCTTTGGGAACTGCTAATTTATCCGTCTAATTTGTTCCTCTATGCCAGCCACGAAGGGAAATCATTCTGTTATTTTGATCCCCCAACCAGGCTAGTGTTTACCATGATCTCACCAGCAACTCTGTGCACACGTATGCATGTGTGTGTGTGTGTGTTATAAAGAGGTGGGACTGCTGCCCTTGCTAGCATTTTTAAAAATATATTCTTATTGACTTCAGAGAGGAAGGGAATGGGAAGGGAGAGATAGAAACATCAATGATGGGAGAAAATCATTGATTGGCTGCTCTTGCACGCCCCACACTAGGGATCAAGCCCATAATCCAGGCATGTGCCCTGACCAGGAATCGAACTGTGACCTCCTGGTTCATAGGTCAATGCTCACCCCCTGAGCCACGCCGGCCGGGCCTTGCTAACATTTTTAAACATATTCCAGTTATGAATTGAGGGCAGGGATCCTAATGCAGTGCTTCAGAGAGGCCTTGGCCCCCAAGGAGGTTATGGCCCAGGCCATGCAGCTGTGTGCCCGTGTCTGTGCAGTGGTTGGGCTGTCCAATGAATACCTGTCCTGTGTCTCTCCTTTAGGCAGGTTTAAGATTTGAAATAACTTTGGCCTAATTTCCTCTCTGATCAAACGGAAGCCTGGCTACCTGCCCTAACTTGGGGCGGGGGGGGGGGGGGCGGGTAGTGAGGGGGTGATTTCTGAGACCCAAAGGAATGTGAGACACAGACAGAACACTCCCCTTCCCAGACCGGAGGGAGCATCCAACTGAGCCGCCACCGCAGCTGCCATGAGGACAGCGCCCAACACGCCGGCTGAGCGTTTGGAGAAGTGGGCCGCTCCTTCACGTGTGTAAACTAAACTGGTACACAACGGAGAGAAAAAAAAAGTTGGGCAGGAAGCAGCCTTTTCAACCAGTGGAGAAACCGTTAGAATCCATCCCTTTGCCGAGATGCCAACGCTCCGCCGGCCCCACCCAGCCACACTATCGAGGACCCTCACACTATCAGAAAGCCCAGGGGTATTTGTCCCTAGTTTATCAAGGACCCGGGGAAACATTTCTCTAACTGGAGATAAAGAACCCCCCCCTCCCCCCTCCATTCTACTTCTAGCTCCTACCAGAGAGTTCCTCTCATTTTCTTTCAGGAACAACAGTTCTGAAAAGAAGCTATTTTTCATCCTGGACCTGAAGGAACTGGTGGAGAGGCAGGTAAGCTGAGTTTCATTCATTCATTTGTCCATTCATTCATTCCTTCCATAAATATTGATTGGGCACTTGCTACATGCTAGATGTGGAGCATGTAGGAGCTTGCAGGCGTTGGGGGAGCCGGTTAGCACTTAATAATCACAGAGCGTAGCGTTTATACAAATTGTGATCCAACCTGGGAGTGCGATCTTCTAGTGGTGGGTCCCAATGTGGTCACGGGGGTCAGGGGCACTTCCCTGAAGAAGCAACATTTGAGCTGAGAGAGTGTGTTCAGTACTTGGCTGGATTTCGCTCTTGCCCTCCAAGTGGGTGTTTTCAGGATGAAAAGGAGGACTCGGGGCCTGAAAGACTTGCTGCCGTTCCCTGCCGGGCCTGTTTCTGCTACCAAGTCACGATTATGCGACCCTCGTGAAGGTTAGGACGGAAATGACTTATTGGAGTGATAGAGGAGCCGGCATAAACCTGCCAGGACCGCCTTCAAGATTCAGTTCGCTTTGCAAAAGTTGCCAGATAAAAGATATTTCCAGATGGAGGGCCATGCAGGAAATACAAATGGAATGTTTTTTAATAGTTCTTCCTTTGCAAGATATGGCCCCAGGCAGCCTTCTTCAGTATGATGGGAAGCAGTGTCGCCTGAGAGTGTGAGAGAAGCTGAGCTGGCCCTGGGCCTTTGGAAAGGGGCTGTGGCCCAAAGGGTCGTTAAAGATGCTCTGCTGACAGGAGACCCCCCTTCTTCCAACCCCCGCCCCCCCAAAACAGAACCTGTGCCGGCTACACTCTAACTCCCAATTCTCAGAGAGGGCAGATAGATATCTATAAGAGCATGGAGTTCCTTTAAGGATGTGGCTTTACATGGTAGCAAACTGCACCCTCCCCCCCCCCCCCCCCATCCTTGGAGCCAAGTGAGCTCCACAAAGAAGGTCATCTGGAAGTCAGGGACCAACCCCGCTCACAGAGGCCAAAGGGGGCAAGGGTTGACATTAGGGGACGTGAAGAACATCTTTGAGCTCGTGGGAACGGCTTCCCCTTAGCACTGGGGTTGTTAAATGGGTTGATAGATGAACCCGAGAAGGTTGTGAGCTCCCTGAAATGATAGGTAAACTTCTGTATGCTGGCACCGATGTGTACCTAGGGAATGGTCTTTGGCCAGTTTTTTTATTTTTTATTATTATTGTGGTAAAATACATGTAACGTAAAATTTACCATTTTCACCAGGCCCAAGTTCAGGGGCACTAAGCACATTGACATTGTTGTGCAACCATCACTGCCACTCATTTCCAGAACTTTTCCAAAAAATCTCTCATTTTTTAATTTTTCAATTACAGTTGACATTCAATATTATGTTAGTTTCAGGTATAGCATAGTGGTTAGACATTTATATATCTCCAGGAATTGTTTTTATTCTCCCAAACTGAAACAACACTGTACCCCTGTACCCACTGAACAATAACTCTCCCTTTCCCCTACCCCACCCCCAGTCCCTGGCAACCACCATTCTACCTTCTGTCTCTAGGACTTTGACTACTCTAGTTACCTCGTATGAGTGGAATTATACAGTCTTTGTCCTTTTGTGACTGGTTTATTTCACTTTGTATAATGTTTTTAAGGTTCATCCATGTTGTAGCATGTGTCAGAATTTCCTTCCTTTTAAGAGGTGAAATAATATTTGATTGTATGCATATACCACTTTTTAAAGAATCCATTCATCTGGTTGTGGACACTTGGGTTGCTTCCATCTTTTAGCTATTGTGAATAATGCTGCTATAAACATGTATGTAAATATCTGTTTGAGTCCCTGCTTTTAATTCTTTTGAGTATATACCCAAAAATGGAATTGCTGGGTCATATTTTTAATTTTTGAGGGACGTACATACTATGTTCTGTGTAGCTGTACCATTTTCACCAGCAGTACACAAGGGTTCCAATTTCTCCACATCTCCTCCAAAACATCTTTCTTTCTTTCTTTCTTTCTTTCTTTCTTTCTTTCTTTCTTTCTTTCTTTCTTTCTTTCTTTCTTCTTTCTTTCTTAATAATAGCCATTCTCGCCCTAAATGGTTTGGCTCAGTGGACAGAGCGTTGGCCTGCAGACTGAAGGGTCCCAGGTTCGATTCCGGTCAGGGGCATGTACCTTGGTTGCAGGCACATCCCCAGCCGGGGTGTGTGCAGGAGGCAGCTGATCGATGTTTCTCTCTCATTGATGTTTCTAACTCTCTATCTCTCTCCCTTCCTCTCTGTAAAAAAATCAATAATAAAATATATTAAAAAAACATTCTATTTAAAAATAATAATAATAATAGCCATTCTCTAATGGGTATGAAGTGGTATCTCATTGTGGTTTTGATCTGCATTTCTCTAGTGATTAGTGACCATTTATATATCTTCTTTGGAGAACTGTCTATTCAAGTTCTTTGTCCATTATTTAATTGGGTTGTTTGGTTTTTCTGTTGAATCGTAGGAGATCGTTATATATTAACCTCTTCTCAGGTATATGGTTGGCAAATACCTTCTCCCATTCCATGGGCTGCTTTTTCACTCTGTTGATAACATCCTTTGATATTGAAACATTTTTAACTTTGATGTAATCCAATTTACCTATTTTGTTGCCGTGCTTTTGGTGTCATAGTCACAAAGTCACTGCTAAATCCAATGTCATGTAGATTTCCCCCATGTTTTCATCTGAGAGTTTTAGAACTTCAGCTCCCAGGTTTTTAAGAGGTCTGTGAACGGCAATGCATGGGCCACCCTCAATGCTGACTCTGGGGAGACCTTCCTCACCAACGTGAAGGCCCTCGGGTCTTGGTGAATGTCAATGTGAATCTTGGAATTGTGAAATTGACGGCAAGGATGTGATATTTGAAGCCTTTGATTGAAAAGGAATTATTGAGGATCTCCAAATTTATATCAGTACCCTGGGAGCTAATGAAAATGATAATCATGGCCTCTCTTCTCCAGGAATGTAAGGCACTTTTGAGGTAGCAAGATGCTGCTCAGACATGAAATCAGTGCGCTGCAAGACAGAGTCCGTGAGCACCTAACCAGGCCCTATAGCCAAGAGCTATGAGAACTCGGGAAAGGATCAGCCACCATGAGCTTCAGGCAACAGAGAAACCTTCAGGCTTGGCGGGGTCCAAGATGATGGACACATTTGGGAGAAGCAGAGGGACTGGGGAGGATTTTGAACTAACTGCAGCAATGATTGCCATTTACCGAGCACTTTCCCTGTGCCAGACACTGTGCTCTGCCTGCCGCATACATTATCTCAGTTACTCCTCCTAACCTTACATTTATCACTGTCTCCATTTTATCGTCTCAAGCACTGAAGCTCAGAGATTTGCCTAAGATTAATTACCCAGATAGTAAGTTGTGAAGCAGAGACTCGAAACCAGGTTTATTTATCTCCAACGCCTCTGTTCTTAACCAGTCTACCATTTGGGCACCAAAGGTTTGAAACACAGGCCATGCAGACATCCCAGAGGGAGAGAACAGAATGAGACAATGAATCAAGATGGACATGAACAAGGTGTCTGAGATCAAGGAGGACCAAGCTGCCTGGTTGGGAAGTTTCAGGCTCTAGGGCTGAGGGGTATAAAGCTGAATTGATGGAATGGGCAGGATCACAGGGCACCTTTAATGGGAGTACAGGGGATTGGGTCTTAATCTGCAAGAAAGACAGGGTCATACATCGAGCTGCAGCTCTAACCTTCCAGTCTATCTCTTCCCTTTATAAAAAACTAGAGGCCCGATGCACGAAAATTTGTGCAAGAGTAGGCCTTCCTTCCCCCAGCTGCCAGCACCGGCTTCCCTCCAGCCCCAGCTTCATCAGGAAGGATGTCCAGAATGACATCAGGAAGACATCCAGTCTAATTAGCATATTACCCTTTTATTATTATAGATGAGAACATTGAGGTCCCAATAGCCATTGCAAGTTCTTGAGCAGAGTAGTGACAGTGAAGAAAACAATATCCCAGAGTGGTTAGCTTGGCAATAAGATACATGAGGGGCAACTGCAGCTGAAGGGAAGCAGAAAAAAAGCACACAGCTCCTTCCCTGGTTTTTGCTAGAGGGTATTTCTAGGGAGCATCATAGACAAGACTCCTTCCCGCTGAGGTTTGAAGCTTTGAAAGGTGAGTGTCCTTAGGAGGGTCAGAATCGCCTTCCCCACCAGGCTCCGTCCTCTCAGCCAGCTTCCCAGAAAACAAGCTTCCCCAGAAGCAGCCCGGCCCCTTCCTTCAGTGGAAGGCCTGTCTGCAGTGCAGTGTCTCAGACCAGTAACTCCCCCCCCCCCCGCCCCAATTCTGAAGAGCCAGTGGCCAGCACAGTCTCCTGATGCCCTCTCTTTATCACCTTCCTGAGCATGAGGCCAGGCCAGGCGTCTGTAAGCCTAACCCACCTTACCATGGGAGTCACAGAGCAGGTAAGATCAGGCGAGCGTCCCCCTGGAAAGGAGGCTGAGCCCTCATGGCAGCAGAATTCCATTATCTACCCATGTCCAGCCCAGAGAGGCCTGCCCTGGCTGACTGTCCTCCTCTGAGGTTCTCTGCTTAATTAATTCTAATAATAGCTGCCATCCATTGAGCATTGTATTAAGCATTTGACATGCATGATCTCATTTTATTCCTACAACCCTGTGAGGAAGATATAATTATCCCCATTTTACACGTGACAGAACTGAGGCTCAGAGTAGTCAAATAATTTGCCTAAAACCATGTAGCTAAGAGAGCCAGGACTGAAACCTAAGTCTGCCTATTTCCAAAGCCTGTGCCTTCACCCCTGTGGTCGAGTGCGTTCTACTCACTGGTTCACTGCAGCCATGTCTTCTGTGGGCATGGGGGCCCTACAGCGGAGAGCCACGCTTCAAAGAGTGGCCTCATTGCTCCTCCACACCCCCTCACCTGAATGTTCCTAAGAGCCAAGAGCCTGATCTTTTTCCCAAACCAAACTCTTGGGCCCAAATCTGAATGCTATCTGGGCCCTTATCTTCTCCCCAAAGCAATACTTGAGAAAGACAAAGGATCTTCTGGGTTCTTCGTAACTTTTACCCAGAGAATGTAGTGCTTTGGCCACGGGGAGCGGGGCTGCCATTTGTACATTCATTCATTCCGTGAATTTCTCTCCAGGGCCTGGCATGCTAGGCACATTCCAGGTGTTAAAGATGCAACTGAAAACAAGTCATAAAGAATTTTGAGCCTCATGGAGTTTATATTTTAGCCAAGAAGAAAGGCCAACACACACACACACACACACACACACAAACAAACACACACACACACAAACACACACACACACACACACACAACAACAACAACAAACATATGTGGTAAAGCGGAAGTAATAATGATACTAGGAAGAAAAATAAAGCAGGATAAAAGATTTTTTAAAACTCTTATGAGGATAAAACATTTGAACAGAGAACTGAATGAAGAATGTGGGAACCTTAGGATGAGCTAGGGCAGTGGTTCTCAACCTTCCTAACGCCACGACACCTTTAATACATTTCCTCATGCTGTGGTGACCCCCAATTTCATTGTT
>NW_005871266.1:1470163-1480220 GCF_000147115.1 Myotis lucifugus | reverse complement strand
CTTAATAGCCATCTTCCAGAACCCCTTCCCCCCCACAGCTTCGGGAATTATACTTCCCTCCTCAGGGGCTCATGGGGACATTTTCAAAAAATAGCCCCCATTTTGGGTCCCCAAAGCAAAGTCCTCCCACAAATCCAAAGAAGATTTGAAATCATAAAAAAGCTTCCTCCGCCAGCCCCCGGATGGCCATAATGTTAGAAAATAAACCTCCAAATAAAACCAACCCCCAAAAATCCTCAAACCCCTTGGAAAGCTGAAATAGCATGTTATTAAAATATTGGATGGGGTTCCTGATGCCCATCAAAGGAAGAAATTAAAACCACCCCTGGCCCCTAATGACAATGAAACCCCCCCCAATCCAAAACCTCTGGGACCCAATGAAAGCAGTCCTGAGAGGAAAGTTTATAGCTCTACAGGCCTATCTCAAAAAACAAGAAAAAATGGTAGTGAATCATCTAACTCTACAACTCAAAGAATTAGAAAGAGAGCAACAAGAAAATCCCAGAGTGAGCAGAAGGAAGGAGATAATAAAGATTAGAGCAGAAATCAATGACATAGAGACCAAAAAAACAATACAGAAAATCAATGAAACCAAGAGCTGGTTCTTTGAAAGGATAAACAAGATTGACAAACCACTCGCCAGGCTCACCAAGAAGCAAAGAGAAAGGTCCCAAATAAACCAAATCAGAAATGATAGAGGCGAAATAACAACAGACCCCACAGAAATACAAATGATTGTTAAACAATACTACGGACAACTCTACTCCAACAAACTAGACAACCTGGAGGAAATGGACAAATTCCTAGAAAAATACAACATTCCAAAACTCAATCAGGAAGAATCTAAAAACCTCAATAGGCCAATTACTATGGAAGAAATTGAAGCAGTCATCAGAAAGCTTCCAGCAAACAAAAGTCCAGGGCCAGACGGCTTCACAGGGGAGTTCTACCAAACATTCAAGGAAGAACTAAAACCTACCCTCCTCAGACTACTACAAAAAATTCAAGAGGAAGGAACACTTCCAAGCTCATTCTATGAAGCCAGCATCACCCTAATACCAAAACCAGGTAAAGACATCACAATGAAAGAGAATTACAGGCCAATATCCCTCATGAACATAGATGCCAAAATCCTCAACAAAATCTTAGCAAATCGGATCCAGCAGTACATCAGAAGGATCATACACCATGACCAAGTAGGATTTATCCCAGAGATGCAAGGATGGTACAACATCCGTAAATCAATAAATGTGATACATCACATAAACAAATTGAAAGAAAAAAACCACATGGTCATATCAATTGATGCAGAAAAAGCATTCGACAAAATCCAACACCCATTTTTGATAAAAACTCTCAGAAAGGTGGGAATAGAAGGATCATACCTCAACATAATAAAAGCCATATATGACAAGCCCACAGCCAACATCATACTCAATGGTCAAAAACTAACACCATTTCCCATAAGAACAGGAACAAGACAGGGATGCCCACTCTCACCACTCCTGTTCAACATAGTACTGGAAGTATTAGCCATTGCAATTAGGCAAGAAGAAGAAATAAAAGGCATCCAAATTGGAAAAGAGGAAGTAAAACTGTCCTTATTTGCAGATGACATGATATTATACATACAAAACCCTAGAGACTCCATCAAAAAGCTACTAGACTTAATACATGAATTTGGCAATGTAGCAGGATACAAAATTAACCCCAAGAAATCTGAGGCATTTCTATACACCAATAGTGAACTTTCAGAAAGAGAGATTAGAAAAAACAATCCCATTTACCATCGCACCAAAAAAATTAAGATACCTAGGAATAAACTTAACTAAAGAGGTTAAAGACCTCTACTCAGAAAACTACAGGACATTGAAAAAAGAGATAGAGGAAGACATAAACAGATGGAAGAACATACCATGTTCTTGGATTGGTAGAATCAACATCATTAAAATGTCCATACTACCCAAAGCAATCTATAAATTCAACGCACTTCCCATTAAAATACCAATGGCCTTCTTCAAAGATCTAGAACGAACTCTCCAAAAATTCATCTGGAATAAAAAAAGACCCCGAATAGCTGCAGCGATCCTGAGAAAGAACAAAGTAGGTGGGATCTCAATGCCAGATATCAAACTGTATTACAAAGCCACTGTTCTCAAAACTGCCTGGTACTGGCACAAGAACAGACATATAGACCAGTGGAATAGAATAGAGAGTCCAGAAATTAGCCCGAACCAATATGCTCAATTAATTTTTGACAAAGGAGGCATGAACATACAATGGAGCCAAGATAGTCTCTTCAATAAATGGTGTTGGGAAAATTGGACAGATATATGCAAGAAAATGAAACTAGACCACCAACTTACACCATACACAAGAATAAACTCAAAATGGATAAAGGACTTAAATGTACGACAGGAAACCATAAAAATTCTAGAAGAATACAAAGGCAACAAAATCTCAGACTTATGCCAAAACAATTTCTTCACTGATACAGCTCCTAGGGCAGTTGAAACTAAAGAGAAACTGAACAAATGGGACTACATCAAAATAAAAAGCTTCTGCACAGCAAAAGAAACCATCAACAAAACAACAAGAAAACCCACCTCTTGGGAAAACATATTTGCCAACGTCATATCTGATAAGGGCTTAATCTCCAAAATTTATAGGGAACTCATACAACTTAACAAAAAGAAGATAAACAATCCAATCAAAAAATGGGCAAAGGATCTAAATAGACACCTTTCAAAAGAGGACATTCAGAAAGCCAAGAGACATATGAAAACATGCTCAAAGTCACTAATCATCCGAGAGATGCAAATCAAAACAACAATGAGGTACCATCTCACACCTGTCAGAATGGCCATCATCAACAAATCAACAAACGACAAGTGCTGGAGAGGATGTGGAGAAAAAGGAACACTTGTGCACTGCTGGTGGGAATGCAGACTGGTGCAGCCACTATGGAAGGCAGTATGGAGGTTCCTCAAAAAATTGGAAATGGAACTCCCATTTGACCCTGTGATCCCACTACTAGGAATATATCCCAAGAAACCAGAAACACCTATCAGAAAGGATATATGTAACCAGATGTTCGTAGCAGCACAATTCACCATAGCTAAGATCTGGAAACAGCCTAAGTGCCCATCAGTAGATGAATGGATTAGAAAACTGTGGTACATCTACACGATGGAATACTATGCTGCTGTTAAAAAGAAGGAACTCCTACCATTTGCAACATCATGGATGGAACTGGAGAGCATTATGCTAAGTGAAACAAGCCAGTCAATGAAGGAAAAATACCACATGATCTCACTCATTCATGGATAATAAAGACCATTACAAACTTTTGAACAATAATAGATACAGAGGCAGAGCTGCCTCAAACTGATTGCCAAACTGCAGTGGGAAGGCCAGAGAGAGTTGGGGGGCAGGAGGGAGGGGAGTAAGAGATCAACCGAAGGACTTGTATGCACGCATATAAGCATAACTAATGGACATAAGACACTGGGGGGTAAGGGAGGGTAGGGGTGTGTCAAGGGCGGGGGGGAAAAAAAAAGGACACTTATGTAATACCCTTTGTAATACTTTAAGCGAAAAATAAAAAAAATATTAAAAAAAAAAAAAAAAAATAAAACTCTTATGAGGATAAAACATTTGAACAGAGAACTGAATGAAGAATGTGGGAACCTTAGGATGAGCTAGGGCAGTGGTTCTCAACCTTCCTAACGCCACGACCCTTTAATACATTTCCTCATGCTGTGGTGACCCCCAATTTCATTGTTACAAATTGAACATAATTAAAGCATAGTGATTAATCACAAAAACAATATGTAATTATATATGTGTTTTCTGATGGTCGTAGGCAACCCCTGTGAAAGGGTCGTTCAACCCCCAAAGGGGTCGCGACCCACAGGTTGAGAACCGCTGGTCTAGAGGATAAACATCTCTAATAGAGGAAAGAGCAGGTGGGAAAGGTCTCCAGTAGGAGCTGTTTTGGTTTGTTCTCAATAAATAGAAAAAAGGTCACTGTGGTTCCAACAGAGAGAAGGAGGGGGTTGTGGTGGAGAAAGTATGAGGCCTTCTACGCCACAATCCGAGCGCGGATTTCTGGGGAACTGTGGTGTGTCACTCAGCTGGGGCTCTCTGAGTGGCTAAAGAAAGGAGATAGTTTGCATAAACAAAGGGCACCAGGGCAGCTCAGTGAGCCAGCTCCCCCAGCTCTGACTCCCCCTTGACCTCGGAGCATCGAATAAATTCAGGGTCCAGTGCACAAGAGAGAGATGAGGGAGGGTGTGATGGTGGCAGAGCTGGAAGAAGGAGCTGTTGACTCTATGCCTCACTTGCCTTGTCCATCCACGGGTGTCTGAGTTATCGGTGAGTGTTCAAATATTTTAAAGCTGGAATATGCAAAACCTCCCCCAGAAGCTTACTACGTGGCAATCTCCTTGCGGGCACCTTATTTGTTTCACTTCACAGAAATGTAATAACAGCTCCATGAGACAGGTACTCTGATATGCCGACTTTACAGATGCAGAAGCTAAAGTCCAGAGAGGCTGAACAACATGTCCGTGGTCAAGTATGAAGCTGCTGAGGTTAGAGCAGGGGCAGGGGAAGCCCACTAGAGAGGCACCTTCGAGACCCAAGGAGCAAGCTGGGAAATCCCATTCCTGAGCCCCCCTCCACTAGGACGCGCGCTATGCGCTTAACTCTGCTAAGGCCTCGCTGTGACATTGTGACATTTGTGTCAGTTACTTCAGCACTGGATTTTGCCTCTTGTCTTTGTTGTAGAAGGTGACTTAGGACTTACTGGAAGAGGGAAACCAGATGAATAAAATCAGGGATGTGTCAGAAGCAGGCAGTGTGTGTGTGTGGGGGGGGAAGCCGTGAAGCTGTCAGCAGCCTAAAATGGGCACAATACAGCATTTCTGGTTGAAAACTGTGGGCTCACCAAGCCTGGGGCCGGCTGATGGTCTGGGCACACCACTGCTCTTTCTAAAGCGCCTCCATCTCAGCGTGCTTTGGCGGATGTCCTGACTCGCGGAGGGATTGTTGCTTGCTGATCCAGCCGTGATTACTTCTGAAAGATGGAGTAATGACAACAGCTATCATTTCTGAGCATTTATTATATGCCACCCCTGTGCAAAGCATTTCTCCACACATCGAATCCTCTCAAAATTCCTGTGAGGTGAGCTGGCATCCCAGTGGCCTTGCCCTAGTTCTAGCCCTGCTGAGCGTTATGATTGCTTTCATGAACAGATAGAGAAACTGAGATTCAGAGGGGAGAAGCAACTTCCCCCAAATCACACAGCTGGTCAACAGGTGAGCGATGCCTGTCTGACACCTATGCTTATTTTTCCTAAACTCAGTTGATATGGATTTTCTTTGGATTTGGGGGTGGGGGTCTCTTTTCTACTAGATAGGAAACCTGATTGATTTAACAGTAAGTTACTAAGAGGTTGAACATTCTGTGAAAACATGTCCATCCACCGGCCCTGAAATGTTCTGAAATACGTTTGGGAGCCAGATGCCTGTGACAATTTAGGAGTTTAAGAATTTTGCACGGGAACTGAAGCCATATCAAAACAAAGCTTTATTTTTGTTCCTATATGAGAATGTCACAGCTAACAGGTATGTGAGGCAACTTGGCTTCTAACGTTTAGGAAAAAGAATAAAAGAAGTAAATTGTCATCCTTGGCATTTTCCCAATGACATTTGCATTTTTATTTCTATTAGAAGTCCATTTTCGCAAAGAAATGTCGCCTTAGTCACTTGAAGCTGCTCTTCCCTAGAAAACAATTGTAAATGTAATAAGTAAAAAGAATAGAAAATGCCAACAGGAAAGAAGTGAGCCACCTGGGGTCAGGTTCATCATGTAGACTGATTTGGTTTCCTTCTGATATTCGTGTTCCGGAAGGAAAACTTGGAAAATTTCTAAATTTAGGGTATTTAAGAGTGGCAAGGAGTGAGGGGAGGGGGAGAAGGAATTAAATTGCAATCCCACTGGGTAGGCCTCAAGCTTGGATTTCCCCAACTCTAAAGAACCGTTTTACACGTTCCAGTCACCTCATAGTTACTGAGTCCCTCTTTTGCGTAGGGTATAAGGTTGTTGTGGAAAGATATAATAAGGTCATGATGGCTTTAAAATTATTCATAATAAAAGCGCATTTCGAGACTTGATTCTAAATGTTAAGCTTAAATTTGAGCAATTCAATTGCCCGTTGAATAGAAATGAAATCCCACCGGTCGGCAGTTATTTCTTCCAACCACTGTGTGTGAAATTGAAATCTGAAGATACCATTTCAAATATTCGCCTTCTCTAAGGAAGTTCTCCCCAAAGAGTTGTGAAAGATAAGAAACTGACCCAAAGTCACAGGCAGTAATCACTCTTTTCTTTACGCACTCGGGTCAAAACAGGAGCCGGTTATTCAAAGGAAACTTTATGCCCCAAAGTTGGTTGTTCAGAGGTTACCTCCTGGAACCCAAGGATTATATTTATTTTAACAACTAACTTGAGCCCCATGCAAAACAGTAGCAAGGAGGTCAGCAACTTATCAGATTTAATAAGAGCAAGCAGTTCCAAGAATATCACCTACTCACCAAAGTAGTGAACATTAAAATGGAAAATGCTTATGTTTTGTTGAGCAGCAATCAGAGGTGAGGTAAAGGGACCCTGCTCTGTTTGCTTTTTAAAAACAGAAAACTGTTTTTAATTTGGGTGGGAAATTCTTGTCTTCAAATTTAATTTCAAGCTTTATTTGTGTATTTATTTTTTGACATATAAATGACATACATCATATTAGTTTCAGGTGTACAACATGATGATTCAGTGTTTGTAGAAATGGTCACCACAATAAGTCTAGGTAACATGTCATTATACGTAGTTACAATTTTTTTTTTCTTATGATGAAGACTTTTAGGATCTACTTTCTTAGCAATGTTCAAACACACAGTATTAACTACAGTCACTATGCTGTACATTACATACCCAGGACTTACTTATTTTATAGCTGGAAGTTGGTGCCTTTTGACTCCTTTCGCCCAGGTCGCTCACACACACCAACACCACCCACTGGCGACCACAAGTCGGTTCTCTATATCTATGGGTTAGGTTTTTATTTTTTATTTTTAAGATTCCACATACTAGTATAAGTGAGATCATACAGTATTGGTCTTCCTCTGTCTGACTTATATCACTTAGCATAAAGCTCAAGTTCCATCCACGTTGTCACAAATGGCAGGATTTCCTGCTTTTTTTATGGCTAACTAATATACAACACTAGAGGCCCTGTGCATGAAATCTGTGCACTCGGGTGGGGGGGGAGGGAGGAAGGGAGGCCCCTCAGCCTGGATTGTGAGAGGGCTCAGGCCGGGATGCAGGAGGGTGGCCAGCTGGGGAGGGACCGTGGGAGGGTCCCCGGCCTGTCTCACTCAGTCCCGATCAACCAGACCCCAGCAGCAAGCTAACCTACTGGTCAGAGCGTCTGCCCCCTGGTGGTCACATCAGTGCATGTCATAGCAAGCAACTGAGTGGCTTTAGCATATCATTAGCATATTACACTTTGATTGGTTGAATGGCTGACTGGACAACTGGACACTTAGCATATTAGGCTTTTATTATATAGGATTTTCTTTATTCATTCACCTAATGATGAGCATTAGATTGTTTCCATATCTTGACTATTGTAAATAAGGCACCATGTTCATTGGGGTGCATATATCTTTTGGACTTGCTGTTTCTTTTATTTTTTATTTTTATTGATTTTTTACAGAGAGGAAGGGAGAGGGATAGAGAGTTAGAAACATTGATGAGAGAGAAGCATCGATCAGCTGCCTCCTGCACACCCCCTACTGGGGATGTGCCCGCAACCAAGGTACATGCCCTAGACCGGAATCGAACCTGGGACCCTTGAGTCCGCAGGCCGACGCTCTATCCAGTGAGCCAAACTGGCTAGGGCAGGACTTGCAGTTTCTGTTTTCTTCAGATAAATACCCAGAAGTGGAATTGCTGGATTCAAGCTCTTTTTAAATTCCCCCGAGGATGTCTTTGCTCTAACATAGCAGCTGCCAGTTATGAGCACTTAATATACGCCAAGTGCTTTCTATGCATTTAATCTCATGTTATTACCCCCACTCCACTACAAGTCTGTGTGCCACACTTTGCAGGCAGTCACTCATTTAGTCCTCACAACAACGGAAGCAGTAGGTCTGGCACCCCCATTGTATAGATGAGTTTCAATTCCTGCTGCGAGCCCAGGTTCACACAGGTGGGACACAGGCCGTCTGACTCTGGAGCCACGGCCCAATACTGGCTGCTCAGGCTACGGAACTTTCCTCGGCCACGCTGGCTGTTAAATAAGAGCCTACAACAAACCCAGGCAGTGCGGTTCCCAAGTCCGGGCATTTGACCACCACACTGACATGTAGGCTGTAAGGATGTAAACTGCCAATCACAACCTATATGTTCATTTTCATTTCTGATCGTAGAGCGGTAGTTTACATGTTTATCACAGAATTTAGGCTGGCCTAAGAAATTCTAGGGGTTTTCCTTTTTAATGAAAGACAAGGATCTAAAGAAAGATTGGGGGGGGGGGAGGAGAATGTCTTTTTACATACTAAGGCTTGACTTGGACCCAAAGCTGCTCTTAAGGCTTCCTTTCCACACTCACACACAGGGACGGATTTTAATTGTGCCCATTAGGGACCCCAGCTTTGGACATGCACACAATAGTGAATTCTGGTTTTACTTGTAAAAAGTCAGTGAGGGTTTGGCTCTGAACAGGGAAAAGGAAATGTCCAGGGATTCACTCCTGACTTTGGTCACAGCATTTCAAGGCGAACTCATCCAGGCCCTTCATTGCCATCTGTAAAATGGGAGTAAAGTGACTACCACTGTGACCCAGACTGTTCATTATAAAAACACCCTGCAGCGTCTGAAAGTACTTGGCAGTTTCCTCTTTACAAGACTGGTGACGGGCGCGTCATGCACAAATGGGCCTTTAATAATAATTTCTGAATGTGGTCCTTTTGAAGGAACTCTGACGTGGCCCAAGGGACCCAAAGTTTTTCTATACAGAAGGGCAGACGATTAGCTTCTTCTCCCCTTCTGTATCTCCCCCCTCTTCCCAGAATTTGCCCTTGAGGTTAGAGGGGAAAGCTGAACTCCAAAATCAAGTCTGGCTTTTTCCTCTTCCCCTGACCCAGGGCAAAATGGTCTCTTGATCATTCATTGCTCTCCATCAGCGGAAAGGCACTTTCTCTTGTGCAGGGAGTATGGCTGGCATTTTACGGGGGGGGGGGGGGGGGCGGGGGGAGGGCCGGCAGGTTAGCCGCAGGAGTCTGGTTTTTGAAAGATGCTGAGGGAGGGAATTCGGCCGCCAGCAGATGGAGAGGAGAGGAGACTAGACCAGCGTGGTCCCTCCCAACCACCCTCCCTCTGGGATTAGCAGCCCTGGCGGCGCTCAGGCAGACCCGGCCCGCGCAGTCCTCGCTTGCACAGCTCCAGTCGCCTGTCTGGAGAGCGGACACACGCCCGCGGCCCGCAGAGCCGCGCTGTCCCGGGCACCCGCGCAGCACAACCGCGGACCTGGGACCTGGGACCTCGAACCCCGGACGGGCGCGGAAGCCACTCGGGACGCTTGCCTTTCTGTATGTGCTTATTTCACATTCTTGCCTTTTCTTTCTTCCTGAGCAGCCCGCTGGTTACTTTTATAGCCTTCGTTAACCAAAAGGGAAGCGAAGAGGGGAAGCCCTGGGAATGATTAGAGGCAGCCCAGCCGCCTCTCCAAGGAGAGAGGTTCACTGAGCGACTCCCTGTCTCCACACGCTGGCCCCTCTTATAAAACCACAGCTGGCCTGAAGGGTGCTTGCCGCTGTTGCTGCGGTGTTGTATCTGCAAAATCCCCCGGGAGCCCATTTTCATGTTAGGGGGCGGAATTTTGGGGGGTGTGGGCCACCGGCGGCCCCTGTCCTTTTGAATCGCACTTCTCCTCAGTATGTACTCAAAAACCCAGACTGGAAAAGCAGGTATAGAACCCGAGAAGACAAGGGAGGTTTG
>NW_005871266.1:1451788-1469975 GCF_000147115.1 Myotis lucifugus | reverse complement strand
GGGGGGAAGGTGCGAGGGGCTCCGGGCGGCCAGGCGGGCGCGCACCATCCCGCGGGCGGCGCAGAGCGTGCGACCGCGCGCGAGCCGAGCCGGACCGGGCGGCGGCGGTGGCGGCCGGCGGGACCGGGATGGAAGGTTAAGTCCTGAGCAGCAGCAGCAGCTGCAGCCGCCGGGGCCAGGCTGCGCGCCCCGGTCCCCCGCCTCGGCCGCGGCGCGCCGGCAGCCCGGTGATTCGCTCTCTCTCTTTGGCGTTTGAAGGGAGCGCGGTGACTGTCCTTGAGCGCGGAGGGGCGAGCTCGCCGCCGGAGCGCCCCGGCCAGAAGAGGCGCAGGAGCGGCGGCGCCCGAGCACCCGAGGGGGTCCGAGTCCCGGCCGCCGGCCAGCACCGAGCCACAAAGGGAGCGCCCCCGCCGCCTGGCACGCCACCTCCCTCCCCAATGTCCTCGGCCATCGAGAGGAAGAGCCTGGACTCGTCTGAGTAAGTGTAGCGCCCCTGCCACCGGGGAGCGCGGTACCCGCGACCTCGCGCCCCTGGGAGGCGGGGAGCGGGGCGGCTGGCGCCAAGGCTCCAGGTGCGCGCCCGCGGCGTGCCCTTGGCTCCCTCTGCCTCGCTCGGGGCTCTCCTTGCTCGCGGCGAACCTGGGGGGACTGGGAAGGGGGCTGGGCGGCGGGCGGGAGGGAGAGGGGGTCAGCCTGGCGCCCGTGCGCCCGTGCGGGTTGCTCCCCTCTCCCCGGGAGGCTCCCCAAAGCCACCGCGGGCCAGAAAGTTTGCACCGGAGCGGGTACCGGGGGAGCGCGGAGGCGCGCAGGTGCAGTCCCGAGAGCGCCGAGGGCTTGGTTCTGCGCCCTTCGCCCCTCTCGCTCCTGCTCGGAACCCTTTCTCTTTGTCCATTTGGTCCTGGAAAGGGGGACATTCCCAGGGGGGGCTTTCCCAGCGCCCGACAGCCCACTTCCCGGCCTCCTTCCCGGTCCGCAGGTGGAGCAGCGGCCAGCAGAGCCGGGACCGGCGGGGGAGGGGGTATGAGCGTCCACCTCCGAGCTCGCTCTGGCCGCCGGAGGGGAGGGGAGTCCTCCGATGGGGGCCTGTGAACCTGGAAAGTTAGTGCACAGTTGGTGTCTAGGTGAATGTTTCTGGGGATCGGAGCCTCACAGCTTTCATCACAGCCTCCGAGGGGTTGGGGTCAGAGCTCTCAGGAGCTTTTGCCGCATCTGCTTTCTGAGCCGCTTACTGGTTGGAAGTGTTTCCCTGCGCCCAGCCCCTGCGCCTCCAGCCCAGCCCCTAGTGTTAACGTGGGGGGAAAGGGTTGTTTAAAACACCGTTTTCCCGTCCGCGCAAATGCCCTTTTAAGATTCATTAGCTGTCTGGTTTTGAGAATTTTTATTCCTTTGAAGTCCCCCATCTAATCCTTTGAAGGGATTTGTTACACAGACCAAAGGAGCTGGTTAATGACTTGTCCATTTGTGCTTTTAAGAGGCATTTGTTTTGTTTTGTTTTCTTTCCTTTTCCTGCTTTAAAAGAATTGTGCTTTCCTGATTGAAGTCTCCCCTTCCCCCCCATTTCAGCCTTCTATGGTGTTTATATACCTGGGTTTTACCCTCGGTTACCAGCATAAAAGCTCAGCATGTTCTCATAAAACACAGGAAGTGCCATGATCCAATGAGAATATAAACATCACTATTCAATCTTGAAGGTTCAGGCACCAGTTCTATACCGAGTTAGGTTTGTTCTAACAAAAAAACAACAACACCCAGCTTCCTTATATTCTCAGGAGAAAAATAACATTCCTTTTCATACATATGCGGACACTAGGTTTAAAGGGTGGTTTGCTCACTTTTTTTTTTTCTCCCCTACAAACCTAGAATTCCAACTTAGCTCTGAGTTCTTAGAGGCTGGGCAAGACCATAAGAGTGAATTGGATAGATCAGCCGAATGTAGCCACTAATCCTTTTATTAGAAGATAAATCTGGCGGTTTCCGGTTTCAGTTCCCTGAAGGAAGTTTGCCCTTTTTAAAGTTTGTGCTTTTTCACTGAGATTAGGAAATTGAAACATTCTAACCTCATAACACAGCAGGCACCTACTGAAGGATGCTTACTCCATCCTGTGCCCACCCTTGGCCCAAGGAGGATAGGCGCTAATGGAAGATGGACCAGCTTGCTGAGGAATTACTGCAGCACATCCCCTCGCTCTCAGAAACTGTCAGGAAATTATCCCAGAAATCCTGGATGAGGTGCACTCAGGTGTAATATTCAGATAGGTTCTAGGGGGATTATGAAATATTAATTGGAAGGTGAATCCCACACAGTTATTGGCTTGGAGCATCCACCAAAGATAATACGGTATTGTCATTAATTATAGGAAGATAGATAGAGCCAATATCTTATCCTGTCCTTTCCTATCTCGGGCCATCACAATAGCTGTTTTGCTTAATATCTCTACTGTAGACCACTGTCCTACCAGCTTCACTGTGTACTTACTCAAAGCCAAGTTGGGTCAGTGTGACCAGCATCGCCAAATCACAGATAGAAACTTGCCTAGGCATATGCAAATGAAGTGTTTAGACAGAAAGACAGCCAGAATCCATGAACGCGGGTTTTCTCTACTATGCAGTCGGTGGCCCCAGCACCTCCCCGTGAGTAACAAGAGAAATTCATTTTAATTCCAACAGTTTTTGCACCGGCTAAGTGCAAATTCTCCTCTCTCACAGTTGGCTGGCAGCATCAGCATCAAGGCATCCAGCGATGTTGAGGTTCCCTTAGTGCAGTGGTCGGCAAACTCATTAGTCAACGGAGCCAAATGTCAACAGTACAACGATTGAAATTTCTTTTGAGAGCCAAATTTCTAAAATTAAACTATATAGGTAGGTACATTGTTATTAACTTCATTAGGGTACTCCTAAGGCTTAGGAAGAGCCACACTCAAGGGGTCAAAGAGCCGAGTGTGGCTCTCGAGCTGGCAGCATCAGCATCAAGGCATCCAGCGATGTTGAGGTTCCCCTAGTGCAGTGGTCGGCAAACTCATTAGTCAACAGAGCCAAATGTCAACAGTACAACGATTGAAATTTCTTTTGAGAGCCAAATTTTTTAAACTTAAACTATATAGGTAGGTACATTGTTATTAACTTCATTAGGGTACTCCTAAGGCTTAGGAAGAGCCACACTCAAGGGGCCAAAGAGCCGCGTGTGGCTCGCGAGCCGCAGTTTGTCGCAGTTTGTCGACCACGACCTTAGTGTTTCTGAAAGCCCCGAGTAAGACCAGGGACTGTGGAAAGAGAAGTGATGCAATTCTGAGTTGATGCACAGGAAAAGGCTGGGGACATTATTTTTTTTCAGAAGGAAGAATGGAAAGCCTTATTTATGTCTAACCCGTGGAAACAAAGAAAAGCAAGTCAGGCTTCGGCGAACTCTTAAAACTATTTTAAAGTCTGGAGTTTTTAGAAGAAAACTGGCTCGGGTTTCACACTTCCTTGTCCTAAAAGGAAATAATCTCATGAAGGATCTTGACACTCCATCTACAAAGTGTGGGCTTGGTTTCAGTTTTCCCACAGAGTCACAGGGAGGGGTGCACGTACAGACAGAGCCACCTGAAGCTGTCACAGTGTGTCACCAACACAGATGACCTGGGCCTCATAGTCCCTAAGTGTAATGGGTGCCGAGCTCGGTGGGCACAGGCCAGTGAAGCCACAAGGTCACCCGGTAGGATAGTGCCAGTTAGGAGATACAGAGTTATACCCTCAAGGTACCCGGGGGTAATTTCCCCTTGGGAATTTCCCAGTTGGAAGCAGGTCTATTAAAAAAAAAAAGTACAGAATAGATACTTTAAAAGTAGATTCGTGTTTGAGTAAGGTTCAAAGAGCACTTGTTAATTATTACAAATCAACAGGTATTGGGTCTTTCCTGTGTCCCATTTGGTGCTAGAATCATTTCTTCTACTCTTTTTTTTCCTTTGGCAAATAACGTCATCTATTTTAAAATGTAAAAACAGAAGTATTCAGATTCGAGTTAAGCAAAGTCAGAAGCTGTATGACTTTTTAATGAAAGAACACGTACCGCGAGCTCACTGTTAACTGCCTGGATGGAGATTTTAGAGTCTAATTGCCTTCCACTCCCTTGAAAATAATTGTTGCCTTCTCCCCATTTTCTTTTCTAAATCAACTTTATCCAAACCAGTTTTGCTGTCGTAAAGAATTTCACATGCAGGAAGGTCTATTTGATGTCTTTATAAGTTTAACAATGGCCTTCACACCTGGGATTGTTCTCCAAGGATTCGTTAGGTAAGAAGGACGGAATAAGGAATTTCTGTAACAAAATAAAATAAAATAATGAGACTTCCTATTATGTCCTGAGGGAATTTGTATCTTGAAAAGAAAAACTAAAATGATCACTTTTGGTCACTTTCTTCTTCACCTCTGCTTTTGTGCAGGGAAGGACTTGAGGTAGGGTGGCAGGTAGATTCCATAGGAAATTTGCAGGTTTTTAGCCTAAATAGTCAGCTGTCCTGGCAGTAAGCAACTGTTCAGTCCAAATGCCTCCTTTGGGGTTCAGCAGTGCACTTGGGTCCTGGTATGAGAGGAGGGAAAAGAAGGAGAAATGTGGAGAGAGGAAAGGAGAATAGGAGGGGAGAGTAGGAAAGAGAAGGTGGATTGGAGGTGTGAGGATGGTGCTGGGCTGGGAAGGGGGTAGTACCACCTACAGTTGTCTTGGGTGCCTCTTGGTGCCCTGCATTTACTTCTTCTTCTTAAAAAAAATTGATTTGAGAGAGGAAGGAAGAGGGAGAGAGAGAGAGAGAGAGAGAGAGAGAGAGAGAGAGAGAGAGAGAAACATCAATGATGACAGAGGATCACTGATCGGCTGCCTCCTGCAAACCCCACACTGGGGATTGAGCCCACAACCCGGGCATGTGCCCTGACCAGGAATCGAACTGTGACCTCCTGGTTCATAGGTTGACACTCAACCACTGAGCCAGCTGGGCTGCATTTACTTCTTAAAGGGTCTCCTGTCCTAACCCAGGGCTGGCAGGGCCCCTCTGCAGTCCAGCCTGTGGGTAGGTTGTCCTGTCCTTTCTCTATGTCACCGACAGACCATTGCGTGAGGCTCCCTGTTTGTTGGCCCAGAGTGATTCCTGACCTTGGGTGCTTGTCTCACCACCATGAGTTCGTCCCTAATGCTCGGCCTTCTTCCTAGGGAGCCCGTGGATGAGGTGCTGCAGATCCCCCCGTCCCTGCTGACATGTGGAGGCTGCCAGCAGAACATCGGGGACCGCTACTTTCTGAAGGCCATCGACCAGTACTGGCACGAGGACTGCCTCAGCTGTGACCTCTGCGGGTGCCGGCTGGGCGAGGTGGGGCGGCGCCTCTACTACAAGCTGGGCCGCAAGCTCTGCCGGAGGGACTATCTCAGGTACCCTCCTCGCCACCCTCGGGGCCCTCAGCAGGGAGGCCGGTGTCCACAGACATCGGAGTCTGGGTCCGTCTGCGGGGCGCCTGCCAGAATGAGCTCAGGCTGCAGAGGCTGTCTCCGCGGCCCCATGCAGAGAAGCAGTTGGCATTTCTTCCTGTTTGGGAAGCAGGTTTCCATCCATTCCTATGGGAGTAAAAAGACAAATAGTTTAAAGGCAAGAGAACGATAAACGTAAAATTCAAAATACTTCATAAGTGTGAGGGTGGGCTCTTAGGAGCTCATGTAATGCTTCAAAGCATACCTATCGGTTATAACTATTCCTTTGTATGACTCCAATGTGATGGGAGGAGAAACTGAAAAATAGAAAGCATGTTCCCACTATGGCGCTCCAAGAATTTGACTGTCACCGTAGGAAGGCCCTGAAGTCAGTTGTAGGTTTGAGCCCTGGCACCACTGCTTTCTAGCTCTGGGACCTGGGTCAGTTACTTAACTTTCCTAAGCCTCGATTTCCTTATCTGTAAAATGGGGATAATAGCAATACCTACTTCCAAGGAGGAGGTGAGGGTTAGATGGGGTAATACAGGTAAGGTGCCTGACTTGGTGCACAAATACCAAATAGATGTTAGCTGCTCTTGTAACTGACCCTCCTGACATTGCCATTAAGACTTCTCCTGCTGCCCTAGCTGGTTTGGCTCAGTGGATAGAGCGTTGGGCTGCGGACTGAAGGGTCCCTGGTTCGATTCCAGTTAAGGGCACATGCCCGGGTTGTGGGCTCGATCCCCAATAGGGGGCGTGCAGGAGGCAGCCAATCAATGATTCTCTCTTATCATTGATGTTTCTCTCTCTCTCTCTCCCTCTCCCTTCCTCTCTGAAATCAATAAAATACACATATAAAATATATATATTGTTATAAAAAAAGACATCTGTCTAAAGAACAAAGAGATGGGAGCATGGAGGGGCAAATAGGACCTCTACTGAGACAACCACTGAGGACCTCTCTAATGCTCCAGGTCATATATACTATTGGCCATTTGCGCCTTCCAGCACTCAATGAGTGCCTTTGCCCGGAATGTTCTAGAATTTCCAGTTTCACATTAGCTGCTGTGGAGGTAACTCTGTGCCCTCTATTGTCAATTCTGCTCAACTGTGTAGCTGTCAGTTTTTTGCCATCTTCCTGTGGCAGAGGGTCCGTGGAGCATGCAGCCCTAATACACGAGGACCACCCAACCCTGCAAAGCTTGTTTAGACTCCAGTGCCCTTGGCTGCCAGGCCAGCTCTTCCTCCCCAGCCCATGCTGCTGAGCATTTTACATTAAAAAAAAATTGCAGACAATTCCACAGTGAAGAAAGCTTATCTGCTTACCAAGAGGCTGATAGGATAAGCTTTCCTCCCCCTAAATTCCCTGATAAAGTCCTTGCAAATTTGGTGATTCAAAGAAAATAAGTAGGGTTTTCAGTGATCATGATTATCTTTTTGGTCAATTTCTTATAAGTTACAAAAGGAAATAGAATCGGGATAAATAGAGACCTGATTTTGCTCGCGACCGGTTTGCCAAGTCGATGCAGAAGGCAGACGAGCAAATGATTCCCATTGGGCCCCCTGACTACATCCCTGTCAAATCATTTGAATCTTATTAAATGAAGTGCCGGGAGAGTAAGGTCAGAAGAGCCAGGGCTTCTCCTATCTCTACGGTTTTCTATAACATTCAAGAATAAACCCGGTGCTGCCTGGCCTTGTTAATCTTTTCCATTTTTAAAAAAGGAGAGAAAGAAATAGTCTGGGAGAACCCAATGTTAATTAACTTGTGTCTTGGTGACATGAAATAATTCTTCTCCCTGCTACATTCCTAGGCAACATGTTAATTAACTGTGTTAGTGCAGGCGGTTCCAGCCATCTTTTAATATTTATATTATTGTTATTAAAATGGGCAGGAGAAGGCTTAAGACGTGACACCTCTTGACAGGGGAGAAAAATATTTTTATTTTTGCTTCGGGATGGCCCTTTAGCCACGAACTTGTTTGTAAGGTATCTGTCAGTGACTTAACAAGGGCATGCTGGAGACTCAAGGGGTCCTATGATGGGGTTCAGGTCTCCACACTGGGATAACTTCTCCTGAAGATCTCCAATGGCCTACTTGCCAGTTACAGTCTTTTCCAGACATTTAGCCTCAAATATTCATGAGACACCACGCGGGGCCTAAAGCCTGCACGGTTGTGTTGTGTTGTGTTGTGTTGTGTTGTGTTGTGTTGTGTTGTGTTGTGTTGTGTTGTTGGGAACGTAACAGTAGCTGTTACTGTGAGTGCTGGCCCACATCCCTTCTGGTCTCTTTTTACCAATTTTTGTGTGCAGGGCGCCCACCAACCCAGTGGTTTCCCTGTCAACAGCCAGCACCTGCATCTGTTACAGCCAGAAGCCTGCCCACTCCCCCCAGATGCCCAGATCACCTGAACCAATGACCTGCGCGGGGGGAGCACCAAGACCCTGCCCCTTGCCTGGTGCCTGGAGCCAGGGTGACCTGGAGACATAACTTACACCTCAGAGTCCTCTTGCCGACTGGCCAGAGCTCCCCCTCCCCGCCCCCCACCACCAGGGACTCAGCCCAAGATGCAGTTGTGTGCACCTCACTTGCCTTCTGTCCAGTGTCCTTGCCCCCTAGCCCAGTGGTTGGCAAACTGCAGCTCGCGAGCCACATGCAGCTCTTTGGCCCTTTGAGTGTGGCTCTTCCACAAAATACCACGTGCGGGAGCGCACGTACAGTGCGATTGAAACTTCGTGGCCCATGCGCAGAAGTCGGTATTTTGTGGAAGAGCCACATTCAAGGGGCCAAAGAGCCCCATGCGGCTCGCGAGCCGCAGTTGGCCGACCACTGCCCTATCCGGTTTCCCAAGAACACATCCTCAGGGGCTCTGCGTCTGGGATCTCCGGCCTGAGGCCCCAGTTCTCAGTGCCAGCGCTGAATGCTCACGTTAGACATCAAGTCCTAGTGTATTTTTACTCTGAGCAAGAACCTCCCAATACCTGAGCTGGAAGGGGCTGCAGAGGCCTTGGCTTCCAGTCCCCTTGCTGCCCAACTCAAGACGCAGAAGCCGGGAGAGAGGAGTCCTATGCTCCGGGGCACCTGGCTTGTTAGAGGCGATGCTAACTAGACCTGAACTTGTCTCCCAAATGTTACTCCTTCGGCCTTCCCTTCATTAGCTGCCTGATGTGTCTTGTAATTTACCCCCGACTTCCCTTTAATAAACGCTGTCCTTCCTTAAGGGTCACACACCCCAGGCGGTTGGCTTCATTTCACGCATACTGTTTTGTGAGTCGTTGAGCCTTGCTCAGGCCCAAACTCAACTTACTGAACAGTCAGGAAACCAGAATTGCCTTTCCACTCTGTGACCTCCAAGGTGGCAAGTTTCCTACCGCTCCGCCATCTGCTACGCTGGGATAGAATGTTCTCCCACAGTAATGAGTTCGCTTGCTCCCAGGTGGTGCCTTGAAAACGCCCAAGCTCTTCCAATGGGAAGCGGGATTCAGAGGGAACCGAGCTGGCCCTGGCTCTAGCAGGGAGCTCTCTGCCCTCAGACCAGGTCTGCTTCATCCCGTTAAATTTCGCCCAAATGTTTCCTAATTTTTCAATTGCCCTTATCTGCCCTACAACCTCTCAGACAGTACCGATTGATCCCCTGCTATTCTGAAGTTAATAAGAACTTCCAGTAAGAACAAGCACTTACCTAAAATTGTCCTAAAGGTTTTATGTGAAAAGGACCTGCTAAAAGGCCACGCTATCAGGCATGTGTGAAAATGACTTCCTGTTGCTGGACTGGTGCAGTTGGGAAGACCCGAGATGTGTTAAGACACAACCAGTGTTGGCTTAGCCCTTGGCCGTTGGTGCTGTGACATACTCCCTTAGATCCTCTAGCAGCGGAGTGAGGTAGATGCTCTGCTCACTGCCCTTTCACAGCTCACGGGAACCAGAGGTCTCCCCAGAGCCACAGGCGCTCAGGGGGACTCCTGGACTGACTACCCCTGGCTCTTCTGATTCCAGTACTTGGGATACTCATCCACTCTTGCAGGCTGCTTCCCTAACTTCCAGAATCACCTGTAAGTGCTCGTTAACACACAGAACGCTGGGCCTCACCCCCGCCAACGAGGGTCTCAAGCAGGGGAACCTGAGCATGTGCATTGCTGACACATTCCCAGGGGGTGCAAATGCTGGTGGTCCCAGGACCGCACTAGGAGAACCACGGCATTTGGCTCCACTGTGCGCATCTCCCACATTGTCACAGGATAGTGCTTAAAATATTCAGAGACTGGTCTAGTGAAATATTCATTGACTGGTCTATGGAGACGTAGGAGAGTCTTTATTTCAATGTCAGAAGTTTCTCCAAAGATTCATGGCAACGGGGCAGCGAGGACCTTGAATTAAGATCTTCCGTTCAACGTAGAGAGATGCTCTTTGTCCTCTAGGTCTCCGAGGCTGATTAACTGTACCACGTGCTTTCTGTCCAACCCCCTCTGTCTCCCAGAAGCCGGGGGCCCCGTGGACAGTCACGTGGAGGTGGCCTCGGTAGCTTATGGAATTAGTAGCTGTTGACATGATAGAACTTGAGAGCCTCTGAAAGATGCCCAATTCGTTACATTCTTGGTCAATTCTCTGTCAGCGGGTCCCCCAGGGGTTTACTGCAGCTTCTCCTCTAAGATGCAGGTCCCCCTGGGAGGGGACACGGGATACATGCCTAACCTCTGAACTTAGATCCCTTCCGGTGAGTCTTTTCCACAGAGGAGGGCCCGGGGCAGCCTAGAGGTGTGTGTGTGTGTGTGTGTGTGTGTGTGTGTGTGTGTGTGTGTTTTGGGGGGAGGGGGTGCTGCAGGCAGGGAGAGAGCTCAGAAGAGGGGCCAGTTATGCCAAACACAAACGCCACAGATTACGGTTTCATCCCAGAAACCGCAGGAAAGGCTGTACGCGTCGGTCATCTGTGTGAGCCCAACTCCTTGCTTCCTGACATCTTGGAAATTCAGCCTCCTCCTCAAGCCCTTTCTGCCAGTGTCTCTGCCAGTCTTCTCAGCTTGTCTCTCTTTCTCTGCCCCCTCCTCCCCCAGGCTTTTTGGCCAAGATGGTCTCTGCGCCTCCTGCGACAAGCGGATCCGTGCCTATGAGATGACGATGCGGGTGAAAGACAAAGTGTATCACCTGGAGTGTTTCAAATGTGCCGCCTGCCAGAAGCATTTCTGCGTGGGCGACAGATACCTGCTCATCAACTCCGACATCGTGTGCGAGCAGGACATCTACGAGTGGACTAAGATCAATGGCATGATCTAGGCATCTCTGGGAGGCGCTCCACCGAAGTCACTGTCTCCAGGGCGTCTTCACTCTTAGGCGCTTTGGGGATTCGAGGGCGGGTGAGGCATTTCTTAGCGGGTGGTAGACCCTATCTGGGCACACGACACAGCATCTAAGTGACATAATGCAAAAAATGACACCTAAATGTGACAAAATGACCGGCCTTTGGGGAGGACGTATGGACCGTAGCCACAGCCTACCCATAATAACTGACATGATTAGCGAAGGCAGGGAGCGTTTGGGGAGGGGACAGCCTTTGGGCCGTCATGACGGAACTTTACATCTACAGATAGGGAGTTGTGGAAAGACGCGCTACGACTTTGACCCTTGGCGACTAGAGATGTGCCATTGATTCCTTTACTTCCTGGCTTCCATGACAACCCTGTTCCAATCACTGTCCTCCACACACGAGAAGGATAGGAGAGCAGCCACCCTTTTTCCCTCGGCCACCTTCCCAAGGCCTTAAGCTCTGGACCTAAGGGAAGCAGCAGAGACACACATTTCAGTTGAAAATGGGAACTGCGACTCTTAACCACACACTTATTTAAAGCGACACTGATGAATCCCTGTTTTCAGATACCTTAGTTTTGAGGTGAGGAGTTCCACAGATCGTTTCTATACAAATGTAAATCTAAAAAAAAAGGTTGTTCAACTATTTTGTTATTTTAGATTCTATCAAAGTATTTGTTGTGTGTAGTTAAAAAAACAAAACAACAAAACACCAAACCTCTGCAGACAATAAAAACGACGAGACTAAAATGTAGTGTTGTTTATTTGATAATGACTTAACAAATTGGGGGTGGCGGGGAAATGGCTTTTTATATTGTAAAGGAGAAGTAAATAAGCAATTTACTTTTAGGTCAAATAAAAAGTTCCGTTTATTGCCCGGGTTTGTACGAGGCAGGCACATTTCTATATTACTGGCAATTATATAACAGGTCATCATGTAGCTCGGAGGGATGGGGAATAATTAAATTGTTATTGTAAGACACACATTTCACTTCAGCATTGTACGAAGTAAACGGAAGATCATTGCCTTTGGGAAACCTATAACCTAGAAAGGACACAAATACATAAAACAGATTCCCTTTGGGAGAGAAGGTAATTACCTAGTTTGAAATGTGGCAAAGATGCTGAGCTTGACACTTCGATTTTCCCAGACGGGTGTCTCAGGGTATTTTATGACAAGTGGTTAAGAGAACCTCGCTTTGAGGATTTAAAGCAGGCACCTTCCTTGGTGCGGATTTTTTTCCCCCATTCACGCTATTCTGGTCTCCGAGAACTGACTCTGAGCGCCACCTGCTGGTCGTCACCTCTCAAGACTGTCCCAATGAAAGACTAACCTAGGTGGACATTCTTTTCATTTGTTCAATACAAATTGGCAAGCAGTCTTAATATGTTTAGTTATTAAGACATCAGAAACAGGCATCTATTTCTACAGTTAATTAACTATGATATTTCTTTAGAACTTCCACCACTAAGGTTTATTTGATTTCTTCTAGAGGAGAAATAATTAAGAGGTGGCTCTCTTGGTCTGTAAAAGTGGTTGGGAAATCTGGCTGCTTAAGGTGGCCTATTTAAAACTAATCTAATTACATTGCATTTCAACTCAGGTGGCAGTAGGGTGCTGCCAGTGAGGGGATGTTTGTTCTGAATCACCAAAGGGGCCCTGACCAGTGTGGCTCAGTTGGTTGAGCATCACCCTGTGCACCTGAGAGAGGTCACTGGTTCAATCCCCAGTCGGGCACATGGTGGGGTTTGGGGCTCAATCCCCAGTAGGGGGTGTGCAGGAGGCAGCAATCAATGTTTCTTCCTCTCCCTTCCTCTCTCTCTAAAATGAATAAAAACATACTTTAAAAAATAAATCAACAAAGGGGATGCGGTTCTCGAATTATAATCAGAATTCAATCCACTATTTTTAATTATACCAACATTAATTGTAACGACAATAGCAATAGATTTTAGCTATGCAACTATTTTATAAGCAGTATTAGGTGAAAATAAAAATGTTTCTCCCCTTGGAAGGGTAAACTTCATTCGTAATCCCTGAGGCAGTACAACACACAGAAGATTAAATAACTCAGCCAATACCTTTGCCATCCTCAATAAAGCAATGATGAACATTTTCCTTTTGTCCATGGCACAATCTTGCAGAATTGAGAGTCCTTGTGGTAAGTCATCCCAGGAGCCCAAATGCCTAACCCACAACTGACTTGAGAGGAAGGACATATAAAGAGACTTCTGGAGAGAGAGAGAGAGAGAGAGAGAGAGAGAGAGAGAGAGAGAGAGAGAGAGAGAGACTTCCAGGGAACCAGCTCCCAGAGTCCACCCTGGTGATTTTTGCCCGAGTGTGTCACCCAGGTGCCCTAGACCGGAGTCAGAAGAACCGGGTGCCTGCCCCCTTCCCTGGTCCATGCCTTAAGTCAGCAGTTCGCCGAAACGTTTGCTCCCTCTCGCCTCAGTAATCTTATGCCCAGAACCAGCTTCCTGTCATTGCTGTCTCTAATATTACTACTGCTTCTCGGGGAATCTTGAAATTCCACAGTTAAGATAGAGCAGTGGCTGGGAACTTCACCGTCTGAAGACTTGGAGTTGAATTGCAGTGGCAGGACTGTTGTACTTAACGAACATTTATATAACCCCTACCATGTGCCGGGCACTCTCCTAGGTGCTTTACAAATATTGGCTCCTTTAATCCGCGTAACAGCCCTGTGGGGCCGCTTCTATTCATTACCATCCATAGTTTACTGTTGGGGAAGCTGAAGCACACACACGTAAGGGAACAATTAAATTGGCCCAGGGGTGGCTATCTGGAGTAAAGTGGAAATGACATTTGAAATGACCTTGGACCAGGAAGAAGGTGACACTGGCAAAGGCAAAAACTCAGAGACCTTGACCTTCAGAGCAAGGTGTCAGGTGAGCCCAGGGTTTTCACGCTGACGTTTGTCACAAATCTAAGTCAAAACCCAGGAATCCCTGAGGGGCAGGAGAAGGAAGCAAGGGAGGTAAAAGATGGACCTGGAACATCTGTTTATGCCAGAAAGTAAGGAAGTGTTCAAAAGAATAATATAGGCATGGCAAAGAAGCCAGCTTGTAGGGGCTATCAATGGCCAGATCTGGAACAACTTGACTACCGAAATATTTAAGGACAACGATGAGCTAGACACCACTGGGGTTTGGGGGAGAGATCATTTGTGAGTTAATACCAAAAATAAACAAATGGAGCGAAGGGAGGGCTCTCGCTTACAGCAGAATCTTGGGCTCCAACTGATAAATGTGAAGCGTGTGTGGAGTAGGAAAATCATTTCGCAACCCTCACAGTAAGATGACAGAATCAAACAGGAATCATCAATAGCTGCTACAATTCTACAAAGAAAGAGCCAGCTACTCGGATGTTCTTAAAGCGCCTTCCCATATGTTGCTTATTAGTTGCCAGGGGAGGGGGCAGTAATTACACAGTGGAGACCTGGATTGCACCTTGAGCAGGTGGTCAGTGAGGGGCAGATGGACACGGCGTGCCCCCAGATGTGACACCCTGCCAAGGACACAGCGTCACTCTCTTTAGTATTCCGGCTGCGAATGCATCACCCGGATCTACCTATGAGACACATTACCAGGCAAACTCAAAATCATGAACTTCGTACTTAAAAAGGCCGGGAGCGGACTCTATTGTTCAAAAAGGTCAACATTGTAAAAGGCAAAGATGGCTGTGTTCCCGATCAAAGAAAGCTGAGGAGACCTGACCGCTAAAGCCAACACCCGGCTCTATGCTGGATCCAGGGCTGGAGCGGGGGACATTTCTCTGAAGAACATCCTTGGGTCCATTGATAAAATTGGAATGTGAATGGGTAGATTTGTCCAAAGCATAGCTGGTAAATCCAGCGAAGCCCATACCTGCACTGTGGTTCTCTGGGGCGATATCCCTATTATTAGGAAACACACTCTGAAATATTTAGGAGTAAAAGGTCATGATGTATATAACTTATTCTCAAATGAGTGAGAAAAAATTCATGTGGGTGTTGTGAGAGAGAGAGAGAGAGAGAGAGAGAGAGAGAGAGAGAGAGAATATCAATGTTAAAGCAAATGTGGTAAAAATGTTCACAGGAGATTCTAGGTAAAGGACACACAGGTGTGCTAGTTTCATTGCAGTTTTCCTGTAAGTTTAAAACTACTTTCAAATAAAAAGTTTGTTAAAAATTCAGGAATTTGGACTATTTTTTTCTTTTTTAAAAAAAATATGTTTTTTGTTGATTTTAGAGAGAGAGGAAGGAAGAGAAAGACATCAATGTGCGAGTGAAACATGGATCGGCTGCCTCCTGCACACCCCCTACTGGGGATGGAGCCCACAACCTGGATATGTGCTCCGACCAGAAATTGAACCCATGACCTCTCAGTACATGGGACGATGCTCAACCAATTGAGCCACATTGGCCAGGGTTGAGCTTTTTCTTGTTTTGGGTTTTCATTGCAATGAGGAGAAGAACAAGGAGGCAAAGAGAGAAAATATATAGTTTGGAATTCAGTAATATACTACTATTCATTTCTCATCATTTCAATGTACTTTGACCTTAGAAGTGAAGGTCATGTGTCTCAAGCAAGTAATTCCCCCTCAGATACACACGCATATAGGGTGTTTAGGAAGATTCACTGGTTGCTAATTTCTGAAGCAGGTTATTTTGCAACCTTATAAAATGAGCTTACTGCCAATTCTGCATTTCCTTTGTAATTAGAATCAAGATGTAATCATCTGGCTCTGAAATGTGCATATCAGAGGGCCAGGAATCGAAGCTATAATATTTTATGTCTTATACCTAGATCTAAGAGTTGAGTTAAAAGATATTTCAAAACGCCAAAGTCATTTCCGTTCCCCACCAGTGGCTGTGTATAAATTCTCCCAGAAAATCATCATTTCTCTGAGTTAATAGAATCTTTGAAGCTAAATCAAGTCAATTTCCATTGTCACATTGTGAAGCTTTTGAACTGAGCTCACTGAATGATCGATCCTATTTGATGGCCACCTTGAGGATGGCTTTGTGGTGAGCCTGAGAAAGCCCCCAGCAGCAGCCCTGTGGACCCCAGCCTCCCACCCTGCCCCATTCCCTCTCATTACTTAATGAGCAGCTCAAGGCAAATGCCCCCTTACATATGCAGTAGGTACCACAGATATGAAGGCAATGGAATATCATAGAAAGAACACTAAAATGGAAATGGGAATTTGATTTGGCCACTAGTTAGGGGTGTCTTTAAGCAGACCCCAGTTTCCTCATTTGCACAGAATTCAAATCCTAATATAACCAACTAGAGGCCCAGTGCACAAAAATTTGTGCACTCGGGGGGAGAGGGGGTCCCTCAGCCTGGCCTGTGCCTTCTCGCAGTCTGGGACCGCTCAGGAGATAACGACCTGCTGGCTTAGGCCTGCTCTCAGGTGGCAGAGGGCAGGCCCAATCCCTAGGTGCAGCCCCGGGTCAGGCGTGAAATAAGCCAGTCAATGAAGTAAAAATACCACATGATCTCACTCATTCATGGATAATAAAGACCATTACAAACTTTTGAACAATAATAGATACAGAGGCAGAGCTGCCTCAAACTGAATGTCAAACTGCAGCGGGAAGGCCGGGGAGGGTTGGGGAGCAGGAGGGAGGGGGGTAAGAGATCAACCGAAGGACTTGTATGCATGCATATAAGCATAACCAATGGACATAAGACACTGGGGGGTAAGGGAGGCCAGGGGATTTTCAAGGGCGGGGGGGGGGGGGGAAGGACACATATGTAATACCCTTTGTAATACTTTTAGCAATAAAAAAAAGAAATAAAAAACATTAAGTTTCAAAAAAATACAAATCACATAATTAAAGTAATACTTTGAACACAAAAAAAATGTTAAATTTGCCAAACTCACCTTAAAGGTGTGTGATTTTTATAGGAAATGTGGCATCAAGATACTTGGGAAGTTGGCCAATGCTGCTATTAGTACACATTTTCAAATGAGATCATAGACTCAGAGAATTGAGACCTCGAGGGAAAGACCAACACTTCCCTTTCCTAGATGCAGAGAAGGGGATCCCGAGAAAGAAGCCACAATAGCAAACCTGCAGTCATGACCAGTAGCCCACAGTCCCTGCCCAGGGTTCCCCAGAATGCTATGCTGTGCTATAACAAGACATATTCTTTTTTTGTTTTTTAAATATTTTATTGATTTTTTACAGAGAGGAAGGGAGAGGGATAGAGAGTTAGGAACATCGATCAGCTGCCTCCTGCACACTCCCTACTGGGTATGTGCCCGCAACCAAGGTACATGCCCTTGACTGGAATGGAACCTGGGACCCTTGAGTCCGCAGGCCGACGCTCTATCCACTGAGCCAAACCGGTTAGGGCAAGACGTATTCTTTATAAAGGGCTTCAGAAAAGCTAAACTCTACCAACCAGAGATAGTGCGAGCACCCTACTTGGACAAGTAAAGTCTGAGCTTCTCATCTGTTCCCCTCATGGAAATGACAGCCAGCGCGAGCAAAATGCCTTGTGATTGGAAAGATAAGAGGACCCAGCTCACCAGACCTCCTGCTGTTACCGACGGACTCCTCCCAGCTATGACGCCTGGGAAACAGGTAACGTGTGCAGCCAACAAAAACACATTTAAAAGGAGCAGAAGCAAGCGATGCTCCACGTTGCAAAGCCACCCGATATTCAGATGCGCTCTCCTGAGCTGTGTCTAATGCCAGCATCCTTTTTTTAAAAGAGAAAGAAATATCCTTTTCAGTCAAGGTTTTTATTTCACTTTCCCCGTTCCTCACTGCCTGGACGAGGGGAAACACACACACACACACACACACACACACACACACACACACAGAATTAGCAGCTCCATGACTCTTTAATTTAATGCCCTTGATCAGGGCGACAGCAGCGAGACATGAGAGATTTCCGGGAGAACGGTGGCTAGGCCACACTTTCCATGAGCACTGGCTGCAGCAGCTGACTCTGCCATCGTTCTCTCAAGGTAATGCCTTGCTCCCCATTGTCATTGCATCTCGGCATCGAATTATTGGGGATTCCACACGCATCGACAGCACTCCGAAGGGCCCTGCCAATTTGTGCAGCTCGCTTGGAGGAGAGCTTCAGGAAGCATTACTCATTTATACGGCGCCCGGGCTCCCGCTGTCGATTCAGCGCGCAGGACTGCCTGCAGGTGCGGCCCTCAGCTTAGCTCTCTAATCCTGTAACCCTTTACCCCCAGCTCCTTCCCACAAACATGGGAACGAATCCCCGGGCTGGTGTCCCGGCTCTGGGAGCTTCTGTTCCTGCAGATGGAGCCGGGGCTGCCAGAGGCGACCTGGAGACAGAGCCAGGTATCTGGCTTCAGACTGGCCTTGGGGTGAGAGCCCCAAAGCACAGCACACAGCACCCCCTTCCAACATTTCCGTACCGCTGAAGTCTGGTAAATGCACATCTGTCCACGCTAG
>NW_005871266.1:1411611-1451688 GCF_000147115.1 Myotis lucifugus | reverse complement strand
GGGGGGGGGGGGGCGCGGCGGCGGCGCAGCCATTAGCAGGAGAGTCTGGGGAGATTTTTTTTTTAATGAGCAGGAAAAAAGTCTCACACAACATAAATGGAAAAAAGAAATGTTGTCTAATCCCAAATCTTATATATATGTTTTATCTGTGCATGTGAGTATGCATACACACACATATTTAACGGGAAGAAAATACGTTAAAATGAACAGTGATCATTTTGTTTTTATCTTTGTCTATATTTTGTAAAAATAAACAGGTGTTACTTTTATATCCAGGAAAATAAATGCTGTTTAGAAAGAAAATTTCCATCAAGGGTGTTTTTTTAAAAGAAAATGACTATTTTCCCAAGGTTCACTACACCTCAACCCATAAAGCCCCCCGCCATTCTGAAAGTAAGGGGTTCCTGCCCGCTGCCCCCTGCTTAGAGAGGCTGCCACAAGGGGGTTCTCCAAGCACAAGTCTGGGGTCCAGTGAGGAGTTGGTCTAGCAGGACCATCAGTGACCACATCAGTCGAGAGAGAGAGAGAGAGAGAGAGAGAGAGAGAGAGAGAGAGAGAGAGAGAGAGAGAGAGAGAGAGAGAGAGAGAGAAACATTGACCTGCTGCTCCACTGATTTATGCATTCATTGGGTGATTCTTGCATGTGCCCTGACCAGGGATCGAACCCACAACCTTGGCGTATCAGGACGATGCTCCAACCAACAGAGTTATCCAGCCAGGATGAATTCTCTCCTTTGAATTGATCTACCCAGAGAAAATAGCGAAGGCGGAACAGAGGGGAAAGAGGAAGAGGGGGAAAGGATGAGCCACTTGAATGGCTAGGTGTGGACTGCTGAGGAAGAAATGCAGGACTTGATCGCTGGAGCTGCTGCGGGCCCTGGGCGAGCTTTCGGTTCTAGGGTTCCATGCCAGGCAGATCCATAATTTCTATTTTTCCCGTGAGGTCTTGGTGGTTGTTTCCCTGGGCATCTCGGAGAGAGAAGCATGGCCAGAATCCTGTTTCCCTTAGCACCGTGGGTATCCTCATAACCATCTACTAATATTTGGGGTCAGATTTGGGGTTTGATCCTTCTAATCACACGAGACAGGAACTTCAGGCTATCAGAGCCCTGAAAATAGGCAAATAGGTTCCATAGGTCATTTTATTCTTTATTAAGGACACTACCCAAACCAAGGCTACCACCAGCCCATGTGGCATTTTATACAAATTTGAAAAAGCTACCCCTCCCTCAAGTTAACACAAAAGTTATGTTACTTATTTCTCAATAATAACAAATACTAGGAAAAAGTAATTGTATATAAATTATACAAATAAATGATTGATTAAACAATAATGGAAAATTCAAATGTTTAATTATAATATTAGGAACTTAAGTCACTGGGGTCTAATAATTTGTTGTAAGATAGATACACATCTTCTCTTGGTAGAAATAATTCTTTTGATAGTTTTAAGGCTTAGTTTTTTTTTTAATAGCTCGTATGTTGTAGAAAGGATCACCAGATTGGCCATCTTTCTTATGGTATTGAGGACTTTGCGTTGGTTTTAACATATTTAATTTTGAGAGGCCACAGTCTTCACTGATCATGGTATTGGTCAGATTAATTGTACCTTGAAAGTTTCAAAATAGTTTGAAAATGGATCTGGTACATTATTGTCATAGACATATTGCAACATTTTGGTGAGCGAATACTAGATTGTACAAAGACAACTTTAGGTTGTAGTTCTTTATACATTGATGAATGAGGCATAACGTTCTTCTATTTCAATTGTACTTTTTTTTCCCCAGTGTAAACTTTTTATCTGTAGAATTAGCCATTTGGATCAGTTTAGATGGTGCCAATTTTGTTGGCAACATCCAAAGCATCTTAGCCAGGAGCCAGTCAAACACATGCCTTCTTCTTGCCATCAGGCCTGATCAGGGTGCTGACCTTGGCCACCTCAATGTCATAGAGCTTCCTCACAGCCTGTTGGCTCTGGTGCTCGTTGGCCTTGACATCCACAGGGAACACACGTGTATGATTGTCTTCTCTCTTCTCCATGGTGGACGCGGTGGTCAGGGGGGATGTGATGATGGCACAGCGGGCAGGCTTGTTTCTCGGGCGCGCTCTTCCGGGGATATTTGGCTGCCTTTGGAGCCTTAGAGTCTTTGGCCTCGGAAGGTGGGTGACATGCGGATCTTCTTTTCTGTGTGGCTGTGGACGCCTTTCAGCACGGCTCTCTTTGCCTTCAAAGCCTTTGCTTTGGCTTCGGCTTTGAGAGGGGCAGGGGCTTCTTTCTTCGCTTTTGGCGCCATCTTCATCAAAAGGCCCAATGGACCATTTTTACCCGTTTTGATAGCAATGAGCTCTCTGGGACCGTGCGCCTCCGAGGACCCGGCATCCGGCCCCACCAGGAGCTTGTGGGGAAGGCACCATCTCAGACCTCACCTCACAGTGACTGAGTCAGAGTGTGCGTTTTCCTGAGATCCCTAGGTGCTCTGTTCACGTTTCTGTGGAAACGTGAGAAATACTGATCGAGGCTGCTGGAAAGGCCATGATGTCTTTCAGCAATGTCCACTGTTCCTTTAAAGATAATAGAGAAGAAAGAGAAACAGATTTTGGATAAGTGGATCGTCTGTGGAAATAACATCTGAAACGAATCTCCCTCCCTTCGCTGGCATTTTCACATTGGGCGAGTTGGAGTCAATGCCCAGTAACTGCGACGTGTGTATCATAAGTAACAGCCTTCTGTAGTGGTTATAAATTCATTTCTCTTGAAAGGTTTCTTTAGCCCATTACAGGCTGTCAAGGGAATAATATACTGACTTCCGGTTCCCATCTAATTTTGCTTATCACACTCATTCTACCTTCATTCCAAATGAGTCCTGAGCGGTGCATTCCCCCCTCTTCCTCCCTCCCCTCCCCACCCCCCCAGGGGTGCCACCTCTACCTCCCTCACTTTTAAGCTCCAAGGGCCCTTCCTTTGCCTTTATAACTTGTGTCCTCAGTCCATTCCCTCTTTGAATTACTTATCCCACCTCCGTGATTTTATTAATAAATGTTCACTTATAGTTGGAGTCTTGGCTCTGAATTCTTCCCTGGCCAGAACTCAAGTAAGTACCAAGGCTGCTGAACCCAGGTCTGGTCTGACCACACAGTCTAACACCTGGTGCCCCTCATGCCGCTGCCAGCATTTCCTCGTCTTAAAACAGTAAAATGGAGGATTTTAGAGATAGAAGGAACCCTAGGGATCATCTTGCCCAATATTCTTATTTTACAGATAAAAAAAACACCTAAAACTCAGAAGTCAAATGAAGAGATCAAAGAGGGCAGTGGAGTAGGTGCAAGCTACACTCATTGCCTCTTAGATACAAACTGGAATTACAAGCAGAAAATAGAGCAACTAACCTGAATAACCAGCTGAAGACTAGCTGAAGAGAAGTCTCATAGCAAGGATGTACAGATCAAGCCCCCTGGAGGCTGGCAGGGAGGGTGAAGGGGGCTGGCCCTGCTTCCACAGGTGGCCGCTGAGATTCTGGAGGGATAGCTCCGCTGTAAAGGACCCCCTAAGAAGAGTGAGGCCTCAACCGCAAGCTGGGTCCCCTGGCCCCCTGAGCAGTGCCTTGGAAAGAGAATATTTCAAAGGCTTGCATGCTCTTGGCTTGTGCTTTAGAACCTATGTTTGTGCAGGCATGGCAGACTCCCTCTAATGACGTTTCAGTAGCAAGATGGCATCTACTCAATTTTCCCATCTCAGATTCAACAGTGATCTTAAATTTTATGTTCCATAAATGCATTCTCAATATACTCCACCACTCGGCTAACGCAAAAAGAGTAGTTATATAATTTCTTAGATGATATAAAAGTGCTGGCAAAATAGATGTTTGCTGCCTGGTTCAATACCGAACATAAAGAAGATGCACAACCAAAAATATAGAATGCCCTGGAATTTTTTTTGAGGCTCTGTGGCAATCCATTACATTCTCTACACATACCTGTGGCATTGCTCCATCCAATTTTTCTTTAGATTCGGTTTTTGTAAGTAGTCTTCTGAAGACACACATACCCTTTCTTTTGTTTTGCCATCGACTGGACAACCTCGTTTGTCCAAATGGTCACATCTGAAATGTTTACTTTTTTGGAAATCCACCAATCTAATAACTCCCAAATGACTTATGCCAGGAGTTGTATCTAAAATAATCAAATATTTGCATTTCTTATCTTTTTCAAAAGCAGGTCATGCATTGTACCTGCTATAACTTCATTTGATTTTACATTTCATGCCTTACAATGTGTAATATTATCTGTTAACTGATGTGCCATTATGTCACCCAATTTTGTATAATCTCCACCAAAGGAAGACAATTCTCATTACTGGACTCATAGTTCTTTGGGTAAATCCTCCCCTTACACGCGGCCTTGCCAAACGCTGAACGTGCAGAGTTCGTGCTCCAATGCGGCTTCTCCTCTTCACGGCGTCTTTGTCACCTGCATCTCTCTCAGTGAACATTCCCAAATTCAACTTCGACTTTCTAACACTACTGTTAAAGTGCATTTGCCTTCTTTTTATTAGTAATGTGATGCATGCTGCCAATTTTTGCTCACAGTTTCATTCTTCAGTTTATTTTTCATCCCCGAGGAATTTGCCACATAGATAAAGCACAGAAATAACGAAGGTACATTAATTTGGGGTTTTTGGTCATTAGTAAGAATGTATGAATAGCCCTGACTGGTTTGGCTCAGTGGATAGAGAGTTGGCCTGCGGACTGAAGGGTCCCAGGTTCGATTCCAGTCAAGGGCATGTACCTTGGTTGTGGGCACATCCCCAGTAGGGAGTGTGCAGGAGGCAGCTGAATCAATGTTTCTCTCTCATCGATGTTTCTGGCTCTCTATCCCTCTCCCTTCCTCTCTCTCTAAAAAAAAAAAAAAAAAAAAAAATCAATAAAATATATATATATTTTAAAAAAGAATGTATGAATAAATAATTTCTGAAATTTTTCTACCTGTATGAATGGTAGTTAAATTTGATTAAATTTGATGATAGTTAAATTTGTTATATAAAACAGACAAATGTCAACAAGAGTGTTATTAATATTCAAATTCTTAAATATTCAAGTTATATAGCCAGGTACCTGGATATATCCAGTTTAATGTGTTTATTTTCTCTTCCACTTTTTCTCAAAATTAACCAGTCATGTTTGGCATAAATATTGATGGTAAATTCCCATCCTAGTCCAGCAGTCTTTGCGCCCCCATTCTCAAAAAAAAAGTATTCATTTTCATTTCTGTGTTCTAATTATGAAATTAATTTTAAAAACTCTTTTATAATAGCCGAGCAAAAAAATTAGTATTTTATTTTAGAACCTACATGTATATAACATACAAAGTATATAGTTAACTAGCTGCTACATATTAAGTGTTAATATTCTTACTAACAGGATATCTGTAACAATGAGCTATTATGTAATCACCAGATCATTAGAAGGGGAATTTCTAACTTATGTGCATATAATTTATTTTGTGGGTTATTTGTGCATATGTAGAGCGATGGCTGTAGGTTTGCGTTGGGAAGTCAGCAGCACCTTCTGAGTGCAGCCAGTAACCAGCAGATGGCGTGATGCAACCTGAAACGCTAAATTAGCTGGGCACTAACAACAATGGGGATTTTTAAAAATTATTTTTGAAATCCTCACCGACCAGCACATCCATTAGAAAAGCAGTTTCTTGTTCACAAGCAGGAATAACTTTTAGAGACCGTGGGGCTTTGATGAGTAAAAGCAGAACAAAACGTGTGCAACCTCTTAAGACACTTTGCTGCCACCTGCAGGGAAATTGTGATAAATCTGCACTCGCCCGTCCCTGTGACACCCGTCCCAATAAGCCTGCAAACGGGATCAGGATGGCGCCCTTCCATAAGGAGCATGGGTGCAGGGCCCCAGCGAAACAGTCAGCTCCAGCGTCCGTCTGCCACCCACGGGAGCCAGCTGGTGCCACTGGACACAGGGTCGGCGTTTGCTCCTCAGACGACAGGAGAGGTGACCTTTAGTGGTGAGGTCTTGTTTTTTAAAACCACAAATCTCAGTGTGGACTCTGGCGGGTTGAGTGTCCACGGGGACAAACAGGCCTTTAGCTGACATGAGAGTCCCTTCAGGGTAAGATGTAACCGGACTTAAAGCTGAAGAGTGAGGCATGTCCATAAGGTCCCCAGTGGAGGAGACGGGCCAATGGTCCATCTGAGGCTGGAGTTGGCATCCTCTCACAGAGACCAACTGGGAACTGTTGCTGGAAGTGGCCGGCAGAGTCCCTGGCTCCCTGGAAGCTTGGCAGCCCCGGGAAACCCCAGGTGCACTGGGCCCCAGGTGGGTGTGCAGGAGCTGGGGGGCCCTGGCGGGGAGGGGAGAGGCAGAGATGGGCGGGAAGACTAGGGCCTGGGTTTGGTCCCGAGAGGCAGGAAACAGGGCGGGGTGCACGCAGCCCCCTCCGCAGGGTCCCTTTTGAAGGCGCTGGGGAGAAAAGGCCGGCAGGGGTGCAGGAAAGCCCAGACTTTTCTGTGTGAGGCTGGCCTGTCCTCTGTGATCCTTCAGCATAGTCAACTTTTTTTTTAAAATATATTTTATTGATTTTCCACAGAGAGGAAGGGAGAGAGATAGAGAGTTAGGAACATCGCTGAGAAACATCGATCAGCTGCCTCCCGCACACCTCCCACTGAGGATGTGCCCGCAACCAAGGTACATGCCCTTGGCCGGAATCGAACCTGGGACCCCTCAGTCCGCACGCCGACGCTCTATCCACTGCGCCAAATCGGCCAGGGCTATTGTCTCCATTTCTGTGGGTCTTCTGCTGAGGGCCTCATAGGCTTCGTGCGATCCAGGTGTGGGCCAGGGCTGCAGGCTCACCTGAGGCCCAGTCCTCCACGCTCACGTGGCTGTTGGCAGAAGTCATTTCCTGCAGCTGTAGAACTCCTGGTGGTTCTACATTTTACCAGCACTATCTGTTAAAAACACCATTTTTCCCCCCAATTACCCTGACACTTTAATACTTGAAAAACAATAGCCCTTATGCATAAATTATTCTATTGATTTCTATTAAATCTACACATACTTAAATCTACTTCACTACTGCATGTTTATATTGCCTTAAAGTCAGGCAGATTACATTCGTCAGCTTTGTTCTTTTGGAAGAATTGTTTGGCTATTCTGTGGCCTTGGAATTCCTACATAAATTTTAGCGTCAGCTTGTCAACTTCTGAAACAAAAACAAGCCTGCTGGGATCTGTGAATGCACCCACGGATTGCTTACAGCTTCCCAGAGCGCACAGAGGAGGTGGTGTCAGCTAAGAAGTAAACCCGCCTAACTCTTATCAAAACTGATCCTTTACTGGAGTAGCTCCCTCACGCTTGACAGGGCTGGTGACCCCATCTCCTCCTGCTGCCCCTGGTCCGAGGTGAGAGAACAGCTTACCCTCTGGCACCTCTTTAGGGAAAAGGGTTAGGTGAATCCTAAAAGCCTTTACAGTTTTCAGGATTTAATGTTCTCCATTAGTGGTTCTCAACTCTGTGTACCCGAGAAACTGAAAAGACTAGCAACACCTGTGCCCTACCCCCAGGCATAGAAGATGCAATTGACTTGAGGTGGAGACCACAAGCCAATTATATAACATCAGGCACCCGTGATTTTACAAAAGGTCATCAGCTGATTCTAATGTGCAGACAGGCCTGGGAACCCAAGATCAGATCACTGATTTAAAAGGACCTGGTCCTGGTCAGACCCACAAAGCTACGGTCTCGTGCTGCCCTCTGGTGGTCAGATTGCACACTACAGGCAGCTTTCCACATCTAAGTGTTTCAACCTGGGGCAGGAATATTTAATTAAGGACAAGCAGAGAAGAGGAAGAGGAAGGGTAGAAAACAGGAAGGAGGAGAAGGAAAAGACCTGGCTTCCCCATGACCCAAGGGTGAACAGACTCACAGGCATTTCCCTCCCCCACTTTCCCCTACGACAAATGAGATGCCCCCAGAGACTGAGTCCTGGGGGCAGTCACATATATCTGCGTTAAGCGTGAAAAATCTCCCTCTGGGTCCACACGCTAGACCAGTGGTTCTCAACCTTCTGGCCCTTTAAATACAGTTCCTCATGTTGTGACCCAACCATAAAATTATTTTCGTTGCTACTTCATAACTGTAATGTTGCTACTGTTATGAATCGTCATGTAAATATCTGATATGCAGGATGGTCTTAGGCGACCCCTGTGAAAGGGTCGTTCGACCGCCAAAGGGGTCGCGACCCACAGGTTGAGAACCGCTGCACTAGACCCTGTAAGAGGGATTCAGAAGGAAAAATGCTTAGAGGAGCTCCTCTTTTTCTCCTGTAAGCCAAGTGGGAGACTTGAGGGGATGAGATGATGTATAAAAAGGTCTGGACAATGAATCTCAATTTAGCTTTGTTTGTTCAGCAGTCGCTGTAACTTTGGGCAAGATCATTTCTCTGAGCCTCGGTGACCACTGGCCACCTCACAGCACTCTTCTGAACACCAGAGTGTTCGGACAAAATACTCTGTCAGGGTCCTGGCACTGAAACAGACTCCAGGCCTATGTGATGTGATATAGGCCAGGGTCGCTCCCTCTGTTGCAATTCTGGTCCCGCCTTTACTGCTTCTTTGCGTGGACCGGGCGCACAGTGACTGCTAGATAAAGGCTAGCGGCATCGTCACCGCTGTTATCGCCACACCACCACTGTGGCGGTGGGTCCAAGCCTCCTGCTCCGTCCTAGGCAATTTCCCCTGCATCCCTGTGGAACTGCATGGACCTACCATATCACCCGCCTCTCCCTGGGTGGAAAACAAGTCGTTTCTGAACTTCCACAGCTCAGCATTGAACTTCCGATCTAGGTTATAAAGTACCTGCTCTGTCTCTTCCAGTCTCGTCTGATTACCAAGACTTCTTTTCAGGTTTTTCTTCTAAGACGAATGTAAAATGTTTTTTAAAAAATTAATAAGCCAGGGGAGGGAACCGTGTCACTGGAGCTGCAGGGCACAGCCATGGCCAACCCCAGCTGGTGGAATTAGACATCCTAATTTCTCTTTTCTGCCCCTTCCCCAATCTCCTTCAATGGCTTTCCACCGGCTGAACCATCTGGAAGCCGGGTGACAAGGGAACCAGACGAAGGAGCTCACAGCCTCCTGGGGCCCAGGGCAGAGCGAGGGCACAGACTGAACTTTCCCTTCCTCCTGGAGAGTGTTCTCACCCCCAGGACTCCCCCCAACTAGGCCAGCATTAGCCCACCCAAACCTGCGTGCCAAGTGTCCCTCACTCAGCCATGCCCAGGTCTGCCACGGACTACGGGAAGGACAGTGGACAGACTGACCTGTTTAATCCTCAACAGGACACAGTAAGACTCCAACCCTAGTGGCTCCCCCGGCCCCACAGGCTACCGAATTGGTGGATGGCGCCCTGGCCTGTGTTACATCCTTGCCTCTCCCAGGGCCCCGGGAGCTTTGGGCAAGCAGCGGGCTCTCAGAAAGCAGGAGCTCGAGAAACTGGCCACAGAAGCTTCTAGAATGGGTGACAAGGGCCCCTGGTGATGGGCCCTAAGAGGAGGGAATTGGTCTGAAGGCTGAGGGACCAGGCCAAGGGGACAGGCCAGCCTCACACAGAAAAGTCTGGGCTTTCCTGCACCCCTGCCGGCCTTTTCTCCCCCGCACCTTCAAAAGTGACCCTGCAGAGGGGGCTGCGTGCTGGAAGTGTCTTGTTTGTATCCAAGGGCCTTTAACGTATGGAGATGACAGAGTGCCCCCATGGCAAAGCCCCTGCCATGGGAAGAGGTGTCTTACATTTCCCTGGAGAAGGGGCACATCCAGGCCACGCAGGGCCACAGCGGAGCATCAGGCCTTGGTCAGGGGGCAGAGCGGGAGCAAGGGGGAGATTTTAGGCTGGAGCCTTTATTGGGGTCTGCACTGGGAAGGCAGGGCAGAGTACACAGTTTGGAAGAATAAATGTGGGCTTGGGGGTACAGGGGTGCTCTCTAGTTGCCTGGTGCCTGGCCCTGGGATGATTGAGAGCAGGGGAAGTATGAGCTTGGTGTGTGAGTGTGAGATAAAGGGGGTGGTTGCTTGCATATGAGAGGTGCACTCCCAAGTAAGTTGCTTGCTCTCTTTAGGAATTAGCCCTAGCAGGCTAGTCTGTTCCCAGTCAGCACCATTTTTAGGATGTCAAAGTCGTAAGATACCGAAAATAAACATGGTTAATATCGTCCTGTGGAGGGGGGAGGGAAGGGTAATTAATATTAGACAAAACCATAAAGCATTAATGATATGGTGAACTGAGGAAATGGAGTGGGATTTTGGGGGGGGCGGTGGTGGAAGTGGGGAGGATCATTTCACTTTTCCAAATAATTGGGAGGAAACTTCCTCCAGCACATGGAAAAATTTGGAAAACTTGGTGATGGATGTATAGGCTTGAATAATGAACATTTATTGAATCTCTAGCTTCATTGCCATCCATAAGCCACCTGGTTTTTAGCGTAAACAGGCTTTAGAGTTAAGCATTCTTAACTGGTCCACCATCTCACTTCTGGTAAAGTAAATGACCTGTGTGAAGTACAGGTCCGACTGAAGTCCCCAAAGCCCTTACGCCTCCCTGCCTTTGGAAAAGCAAAGAAAAATAAGAAATCAGGTAAGATAAATGATGTTCTCTCTCGCTCACAATTCATGACACGCCTCCCTCTCCCACTCCCGCTTTAGTACCCCCTTGGCAAAGCTGATCCTGCTCAATTACGCCCCGGGCTGGTGGTGGGGGTGTTCCACTCACCCTGTTACATCTGGGTGCTTACCCCTCCGAGATCAGACCTTGGCAAAAACAAAACAAAAATCCATTGACTATAGACTCTGCATTGCTCCAATTGCCGTGAAACAACCAGGGCGACCAGGTGACAGCGGCTGACCCTTACATTCAGTCCCGGTTCACCTTTGGGGATTAAAATTATGCGATCCTGCCCCTACTTAGTGGAACGTGGCTGGGAGCCGCCTCGCTCTACGCAAGGGACACGCGGATCGAGGAAGGTTGAAGGGGGGACAGGAAGGGTTTCCAGATCGCAAAACGAAGAGAAGCAATGGATTTGGAGGCCAACGGCGGAGAGGATTTAGCGTGAGATTTGGGGCGAGGCTTTCGAGGATACGAGGTGTAAAATCTCGCATGAGGGACTGGAGGCTGAAAATTTTGGAACAAAGGCTGTAGGGGGCCCGGGCCGGGCCAGTTTAGGGACCTGAGTGGGACCAGCGACCCCAGGTGTTGCGGAGCTCGCGCATCCTGCAAGAGCCGGGACTCAGGGCGCAGAGGGATCCTACCGCGCGGGCGCGAGCCGGTGGGCGGTGGGCGGGGCCTCTATTGGCCCCGCCCACACGGCCCGCCCAATGGGCGGGGCCAGCCCGGCAGTTACATAACAAACCTGAGTGAGTCGCTGAGGAGCGGCGCCCGTGCCGGCGACGGGGGCGGGGCCTAGCCAGCCCTGGGCGGGGCCAGGCCTGCACCGGGCCAGGCAAGATGGCGGCCGTGGAGCCGGAGTCCGCGCCTCTGACCCTAGAATCGCTGCCCACCGACCCCCTGCTGCTGATCTTATCTTTCTTGGACTACCGGGACCTAATCAAGTAATGGGGCGGCGCGCATGGCAGGGGCGGGGTCACGGGGGCGGGAGGAGGCGGCGAGGCTGGAGGGACGGGGGCCCGGCTCGCCGACTGGACCCGGACCCGGACCCCGCGTGAACCAGAGGTGATGCGGGGCCGCCCTCCTGCAGGGCCACCCAGGGGGCCGGGGCGGGATGGGGGCAGTCAGGGCCCCGCCTGGAGGTCTTCCGTCCGGGACCCAGCCCCGAGGAGCGACGGGAGCCCTGTCTCCCAGGCCTCGGTGAGGCTCATTTCCGGGGCGAGGGAGGTACTGCTTCCCTCTGCCGCCCCCACGACCCCCGTACCCCGCGCCCCACACCCCCCGGCCTGCACCCGAGGTGCCCCAGCCCCGGCCGCTTTGGAAAGACCCTCTCTGGCCCGAGCGCTCTTCTGCGCAGGGGCCCCCGGCATAGGCAGGCAGGGCGCCGGCGAGGAGGAGCCAGGCGACCCCCAGACCCCAGGTGCGACTTGCGCGCACCTTTGTACCTGGCGGCGCGCGGCGCACTCTGGGACTTCGCTGCTGCAGACATCGTTCTGCTGCCAGCCTTGCTCCTCGCTGTGACAGGTTGCATTTTGTGTCTTGGTACTGACTCCCGTTGGTGCGGTACAGGTGACCGCTGTCTCTCCTGCACGCACGCTTCGGGTGGCCCAGATCACTAGCATCTGCTCCAGAAATAAACACCGCTTGCCGCTCGGGGTGGTTCGATGCCCAGTTCCTTCCGCCCAGTTCCTTCGGCGCTGGAGACTGTCTGGGATGGTGGCAGAAATGGCGCTGTTTACACCCTTGACAGCTGGTGGCATGGCTCTGTCTTTTTTTGTGCTGCCACGTCTGTTGAAGAGGAGGTGAAGTCGCCCTCTTAAGGATGGGTAGGCGAGATTCAGGGTTTTTGTTTTTGGTGTGTGGTTTTTTTTTGGATTCTATTGGATTCTAGCCGTTTGAGGATTGTGCCCTGTGTTATCAGGGATCCTCTCAGAAATATAGCCTTTTGGGAGCTGCTGGTCGCTGTTGGTTGGTCTAGCTAAGTAGTGACAGAGGGATAACGCCAGTTTCTGGCTGTGGTACCCGCAACACTTATTTTTTCCTGAAAACAAAATTTTTGTCTACCCGGGCTTGTACTAAAGCAGAGATAAAGTTTATCTTTTCTTTGGGAAAGGCTGATCCAGCTGCAGACTGTCTTCATCTGAAATACTCTGTTGCTATAGCCTCTTAAAAATCGAATGCAGACACACACCCTTATGGTCTATGGACTACGTTGTGGCAGGGTGAACTTTCTAAGACAGATCTTCCTGTCTTCTTAAAAACTTAGCCGTCTCTTGTTTGCAGACTATAATCTAAATTTCTGGAAGCATTTAAGACTCTTAGCATTTGGCACAGTGCACTGTAGCCAAATCAGACTTTTGCCAGCATACTACGTGCTTGTGTTCTGTGGCTTCCGCTCTTGACCTTGCCCCAATGCCTTGTCCCCGCTTCCCATCCTGGCAGGATGAAATTTCTTTAAGACCCCCTCACTTGGTTCCTTTCTCTTAACTTCTTTCTCTGTTTATTTGCCATGTAAAGACTGTCTTGTTTATCTTTGTAATCATCATTTATTCACAGTTTTTTTTAAAATGCCTGTTGTGTACCAGTCTATTAAATGTCTTGGATACAATAGTGAGGAAGACAGATAAGGCGTCTCTCATGAAGCTTACAGTCTAGTGGGAAAGATGGAAAACAAGTGCAAATACAAGAGATACTAAGTGCTATGAAGGAAATAAATCAATTACTCTGTTAGGGAATGACAGGGAGAGACAATCAGTTCAAATCGGAAGGGGCTACCATATATGAAGGACACCAGAGAGCAGTCCTGGCAGAGGGAACAGTGTGCTCAGAAGCTGATTGGACCACACCATGGCCTGTTGGAGGAGCTAGAAGGCTGGTGTTGCAGGAGGTAGGGAGTGACTCAGGCAGAGTGACTTGAGAAGAGACTGGTGAGCTCATGCAGGACCTTGTGAGCCAAGGTGAGGAGATCAGATTTTATTTTAAATGCTTTAGGTAGTAATCAAAGCTGTAAACAGATGCGACATGATCCCTCCATAAATGTTTATGAAAGTGAGCTGAGTTGAGTACTGTATTAGGGTTCTTGAGAGAGAAAGAATGTGTGTGTGTGACTTATCATAAGGTATTGGCTCATGAATCATGCAGGCTGAGAAGTCCTACTGTCTGCCATCTGCAAGCTGGAGACTCAAGAAAGCTGGTGGTATAATTCCGAGGGCTGAGAGCTGGAGAGCTGATGGTGTGGATGCCAGCCTGGGTCTGAAAGCCTGAGAAGCAGGGACACCAAGGGCATAGAAGATCCCTGGCTCAGCTCAGGCTGTCAGAGAGCAGATCTAGCCTTCCTCTGCCTTTTTGTTCTAGTCAGGCCCGCACTGGATTGGATGATGTCCACTCACATTGGGGAAGGTCATCTGGCTTACTTAGTCTACCAATTCAAATGCTAATCTTTTCCAGAAACATCCACACAGGCACAACGCAGAAATAATGTTTAATCAGCTATCTAGGCATCCGTTGGCCCAAGCAAGTTGACACATAACATTAACAAAAACCATTGCATTTTATCCACAGAAAAGTTTCCAATGTACTGCAACTTCTTTCCTACACTATATTTCTTTTAAGAAAAGCACAGCTCAACTTTGTCAAGTGTCCTGCTCATTGCTAAGCTCTGAAGTTTTTGGTACATATTGCTGAACTGGATTGGGTTGGATTGGATTCATTCATTAGGGTCATTGTGTAATAGCAACTGCATAGTTTGAATCTTCTTCTCCATTCCAGGGTGATTTATTATGTACCAATCATTCTTAACCCTCAATGTGTATCAGAATTACATGTGGCACTTTTTAAACGTACATGTGCCTGAGGTAAAGATCTTGCCCCAAGCAAACTGAGTCAGAATCTCTAGAACAGTAGTTCTCATCCTTGCTGTGCATCAGGATCACCTTTGGTGCTTATTTCAGAGATTCCTTTATGTTGTTTAACTCTTGGGACAGTGGAGGAGAAGGATCAAGAAAAGAGGACTCTGAATTACAAAACCGGACAGATTCAGTGTTTGCAAATGTTCCTTTGGGCATCTTGTGAGCTTGGCAGAAAAGGGTGAGGTTGAATTTTGTGTAAAATCTGAAAATTGAAGGAAGTTTTTAACATGCCCTGCTTGTGGCCTTGACAAACCCCATGTGATTTAAGATTCCCTTAATTGATTAACATTGCCCAAGTGAGATCTTTGAATACTACTTTCTATAACTTGTGATTCCTCTTCTGGAAAGATAGAAATCCATTTTCCTAATCTTAGGTTCATCCTTTTTGCAAATTAAATATGTAGTGTTGGATTTACAGGATAGGAACACTGTTGTGTTAGGACACAGTATAGCACTGGCCGGTGTGGCTCAGTTGGTTGAGCGTCGTCCGAGCACCAAAAGGTCTTCAGTTTGATTGGGGCACGTAGCCCAGGTTGCGGGTTCAGTCCCCTGTCAGGGTGCTTACCGGAGGCTACCATCCATGTTTCTCTCCCCCCTCCCTCCCGCTCCCTTCCTTTCTCTCTAAAATTAATAAAAACATATTTTTAAAAAGAATACAATATAGAATATAATATCCATCAAGGAATTTGTTTCTAACATTGCATGCTTTTGAGCAGTTGATACTAACTCGAATAGCTATGGCTATTGAAATAGAATTGTTATGACGGTGACACTTTATAGATGGGCTCTCCAATCACTGGTATAATTAAAATGGTTTTGGCTGCAATATTTATTTCTTTTAAGAAAAATTGGAACAAAACAAACAAAAGTCTTGTGTATTAATAATATAAAATGTCTCACAGATCTTAAAAATACACACACTCTTCCTGTGTGCAGAAATGATTATCATCACAAGGAGTGTAGGAAGGTCTTTGATTTGAAATTAACTCCAGTGCTTTATATATTTTGTAGACTTCCATAAGAAAATTACCACTGTAGAGATGTGGGGGTTTATTTGTGAACTCAAATAGTTAAGATTTCAGTCAAAATGTAACTAGCTAACACATTAAACAGATTTTGAAAATATTGTTTTGTAATTATAAGGGTAGAAAGTGGAAAATGCAAAAGGAATAGAATAAATCTTAACATTGAAAATTTTCATCTTGATTTTTAAATTGTTTTCTTTTCTTTTTTTTTTCTATACTAACCGTGAATCTGGTTACTGTCAGTTGTTGCTACGTCAGTCGAAGACTTAGCCAGCTATCAAGTCATGATCCTCTGTGGAGAAGACATTGCAAAAAATACTGGCTGATATCTGAGTGAGTATTCAGGAAATATGTATTCTTGAAACTTGGCTCTGGGCTTCTATAACACTAGTCTGTCCTGGTTCTCCTCTCTGTCTCCTTTGGTGGCTCTTCTGTGCCTGCCACTACATGCTGGTGCTCTCCCAGCCTCTGTCCTTGGCCCACTGCTCTCTTCTCTCTGTGAACTCTCCGGCATGCACTGTGGCGGTTTATAGTGACTGCGTGTGTGCTGCTAACTCCCAACCCTGGATGGTATCCCTGACATCCCCACTGAGCTCCAGACTTGTTTGCGTAACCTCCTGCTGAACCTTTCTATCACATGTCCCACAAGGGCTCACTGAATTCAGTGAATATTAATAAATAGACAGAATAAAAGTGTAGATAACAGAAGGTGGGAGTTGGGAAAAGTGAAAGAAAGGGTAGGAGTGCTACTATCTTTTTCTTAGATTGAGGGGAATTGAGTAGTGACTGAAGCTGTAAAGCAAGAAGTAGAGGTTTAAGTGTATTATTGAAAGTTGCAACTACTCAGTAGAACTGAATATTAATAACAGCTATCAAACATTGGGAGGAGGGAGAATGGAGAGGAGAGAATTTTAAGTATTGATATATCCTGATCTTTTTTGTTTGTTTGTTTTTTGTTTTTGTTAATCCTCCCCTGAGGATATTTTTCCATTGATTTTGAAAGAGAGGGGGAGAGACAGAGAAAGAAACATCAGTGTGAGAGAGACACATCAATTGGTTGCCTCCCGCACACACCCTGCCCAGGGCCTGGGGATCAAGCCTGCAACCAAGGTATGTGACCCGACCCTTCAGGCTAAGGGCCGACGCTCTATCCACTGAGCCAGACCATCTAGGGCTATCCTGATCTTTTACTTTAGGGTATCAACACATAGATGTGAAATTGATAAATCAAGAATTAGAGGCATAGACATTTAGAATTACAGAGATAACTTCCAGAAATAACTAAAGTTTCCTTTGAGAGGTTGGGCTTCATAAGTTCATTGGTACTTGATTGGTTTTGATAAATATGTATGTATATATTATTTACATTAATAAAAAAATACTCCTCCCCCCATAAAAACAAAACACCCTGAATTGTCCTTTTCTCCATCTTTGAACCTGATCAGCCTACATTCCTGGTTTTAGGGGCAGCATCATCTATCCACTTGAGCTTCTAAGCCCAAACCAGGAATCATCCCACATCTCTCCTCTCCTCTCTCCCTTCCTCTTTCCCTCCTTCTCTCCATCCCTCTCTCCCTCCACTTATTCAATTACTGAGCCCTTCGATTTTAGCCTCTATATTTCTTGAATCTTTCTACTCATTCATCTAGCTACCAGTTTGAGTTCAGTGCATCATCTGACTAGGATTACTGCAAAACCCTCCTAACTCATCTCTGAGCCTCTAGTTTTCACCCCTCCCACACCATTGCCACAATTCTGCTCTTTGAACTACCCTCTTACAACTCTTCAGTGGTTCTTCATTTCCTGCAGGATATTAGCATGTTACCTTAAGGCCCTTTGTGGCTGTCTTATCTTGTATCACTTCTACCTGACATTATTCTTTCTCCCTGATAAGACTGCATTAAAATATATACATATTGATTTTTTTAGAGAGAGGAAGGGAGAGGGAGAGGGATAGAGCGATAGAAACATTGATGAGAGAGAAACATCCATCAGCTGCCTCCTGCACACCCCCTACTGGGGATGTGTCCGCAACCAAGGTACATGCCGTTGACCGGAATCGAACCTGGGACCCTTGAGTCCGCAGGCCGACATTCTATCCACTGAGCCAAACCGGTTAGGGCAAGGCTGCATTTTTGAGGGCAAAAAATACGCCTTATTTTTAATGTCCTCAAGTGGCTAAGTAGACATTCAATAAATATTTGTGGAATTGTATCAAATCTAAATGTTGAATTATGTGATTACTATGATGCTATATGATTCTCTGGCTGATCCAGTGTAGATAAATTAGATTAATATTATTGTATCATTAGATTCCAAGTATTTTCTAAAATTGAACAACTACAGTTGACCCTTTAACAGCTTGGGTTTGAACTACACGGGTCCACTTATCTATAGATTTTTTTCAATAACTATTGTAAATTTATTTTCCTTATTATTTTCTTAACATTTTCTTTTTCCTAGCTTACACTATTACAAGACTATACTAGTACATACAAAATATATATTAATCAACTGTTTATGTTATCAGTAAGGCTTCCAGTCAACAGTAGCTATTAAGTTATACTCTAATTTTAAAAAAATATATTTTTTTATTGGTTTTAGAGAGAGAGGAAGGGAGAGGGAGCTAAAGAAACATCGATGTGAGAAACATCCATTGGCTTCCTCGAGCCCGCAACCTGGGCATATGCCCTGACCAGGAATCAAACCAGCAACCTTTCTGTGCCCTGGACAACGCCCAACCATACCAGCCAGGGCTACACTCGGATCTTTTTGTCTGGGATGCAGGTCAGGGAGGTCTGCACCCCTAACTCCTGCATTGTTCAGGGGTCAGCTGTACATACACATTTATAATTTTACAATTGGTATGCTTTTAGAAGTAAATTGAGATTCACACTCCATATTTTCTTCACATATTTTATTGAAATTAGAACATTTAGAAAAAAGGTAAGTAGAAAGTAAGAAATAAGTGATTCATAATCCCACCATGCCAGCAATAACTCCTGTTGTTAAATTTTTTGGTGTCACTATTTGCTAGTCTTCATTGGTAGCTAAAATAAATGGAAAGGAAGGCAAAAGTAACCAAAAATTTCCATGAAGTTTGTTGGTAAATGTCTAGAATCTGTACTAATTTTGTTTCAAAAGATTTTAAATCTCATTTTTGTAATCTGTTTAGGGAAGAGAAAATACAGAAGAATCAGTGCTGGAAATCTCTCTTCATTGATACTTATTCTGACGTAGGAAGATACATTGACCATTATGCTGCTATTAAAAAGGCCTGGGATGATCTCAAGAAATATTTGGAGCCCAGATGTCCTCGGATGGTTTTGTCTCTTAAAGGTAAGGTGAACTACCCAAGATGCTAAGAAAGTTGTTTCCATCACAAAATAAAAGGCAGAACCAGGATTTTAAACTCAGGCTGATTTCAGAGCTATGGTCTGAACAGCAGTTGAAGGGAGAAAGGACCTATTCAGCCTGTTATTTAAAATGTCTTAAGACCTTAGCGAGCTCGTCCAATATTAGGACATTTGGAATATGAGAATGTAGAGTCTACTTTGTAGACATTTCTCCTTTCAGGTACAGAGTTACTAAGAAACTAGGATACAGAGCAGCTTCTTCTTATTATTATTCTTTTTTTTTGTACTCAATTTGGTATTGCCAGGCCTCCGTGCTCACTACTCTGTATCTGGTGCTTGGAAGTGAGGTTGTTGTTGTCAGAGAATTCCTTGACAGCCCCTGTTTTACTCTCAGGTGTCAGTTCTCCCGGGGCTTTGCCATGAGTTGGAATAGGATAAAGGCTCTTTGATATCTAGAATGCAGGGGATTTTAGGAATGCCAGGCCTATGAGTTTTAGGACTAAGTCAAGAACCTCCTACTCACCTCAGTGGTCATAGCCCCTGACTCATTTTCAAGGCACCTCAAGGAAACTTGGAAAGCAAATAAGTATTGGGCTTGGGGAAATTTTTATAAGTATCTTGAAATTATGATACATTAATCTAGGGTGTCCCCAAAAATGCATACACACACTGAATAATTATAAAGCCAGTGTTTATTAAAATCGATTTCATTTTTAGAATTGAACTATCAGCTGTTAAAGGATATATGCATTTTTGGGGGGACACCCCATATATCTTTTGTTAATCTGTCGAATGGTATGTATCATGTATCTTCAAATTCCATATTTACCTTACATGTTGGCTTAAATTTTTAGAGTACATATGAGCATATTTCTATCAGGTTAATACCTGGGATTGAGTTTACTGGGTTGTAGAATGTGCTTATATTAAACTTCAAAAGATACTGTTAATTTTTAAAAGGGGTCCTACCACTTTACATTCCTGCCAACACTTTAATGTTGTCATTCTTTGTATTTTAACCTTTCTAATGGGTGTGTAGTGATGGTTTTAATTTGCACTTCCTTGAGTATGTACATTAACAACAGTTTTATTTCTAGCTTTCCAATCCTTAGATGTTATTTATTTCTTGCCTTATTGCACTGGTTAGGGCAGTGATGGCGAACCTATGACACGTGTGTCAGAGGTGACACGCGAACTCATTTTTTTGGTTGATTTTTCTTTGTTAAATGGCATTTAAATATATAAAATAAATATCAAAAAAATTACATCTTTGTTTTACGATGGTTGCAAATATCAAAAAATTTCTATATGTGACATGGCACCAGAGTTAAGTTAGGGTTTTTCAAAATGCTGACACGCCGAGCTCAAAAGGTTCGCCATCACTGGGCTAGGGCCTTCAGTACAGTGCTGGAAAGATATGATGATGTGAGCATCCCTATCTTTCTGTTTGCAGAGAGAAAGCTTTCAGCATTTCTCTGATGATGTTTGTTGTAGGCTTTTTGTACATGTTCTTTATCAGATTGAGGCAAGTTCCTTCTGATAGTAGTTTAAGAAGAGTTTTTTTTTTTGTTTTTGTGTTTTTTGATAATTGAATTTTTATCAAATGTTTTCCAGTCTTGTGATTATCATGATCTTTCTACTTCATTATGTTAATTCACTGAATTACATTGCTTGATTTTCTGAATGTTAAACCATTACTCAAAATAAACTTACTATGGCGGTAATGTATTATCCTTTTTATATATTGTCAGATTTGCTTGGCTAGTATTTGACTGGGGTTTTTACAGATGTGTTCATGAAAGAGTTTGGCCTGTAATTTTCCTTCATAAATGTCCTTGTCAGGTTTTGGTATTAAGTACTGGCCTTGTAAAACAAGTTGGGAAGTGTTGCCTCTTTTTCTGTTTCCTGGAAGAGTTTATGTAAGCTTGATCTTATTTCCTGCTTAAATGATTAGTAGAATGCACTGATGAAGCCACTCAATCCTGGAGCTTTTATTGTAGGGAGGGTTTAAACTAAGGATTCAATTTCTTTATTAGAAATAGTACTACTCAGAGTTTTTACTTATTTTCATGTCAGTTTTGATAAGTTGTGTTTTTCTAGGAAATTGGCTACTTTATTTACATTTTCCAACTTATTGCCATAAAATTTTTCATAATATCTTCTTATCTTTGTAATGCTTGTTGGATGTGTAGTGATTTCACTTTCCCATTTCTGGACTTATTTGCACTTTCTCTCTGTTCCTCTTGCTCAGTCTTGCTAGGTACGGGCTGGTCAATTTTAATAGTCTTTTCAAAGAACTGGCATTTGCCTTTGCCAATTCATTTCTTATTTCATTAATTTCTCTGATTTCTTCGAGTTTACTGTCACTTTTTTCCTGACTTGAGATGATTACTTAGATAATAAATTTTCAGTTTTTCTTATTTTTTTTTCAATGCTTTTAGGGCTATAAATTTTCCTGTGAACATAGTTTTAGCTTCATATCACAAGTTTTAATATGTTGTATTTTCATTAACATGCAGTTCAAAATATTTTCTGATTTTTTTCCTTAATCCATGGGTTATATAGAAATATATGGCTTGATTTCCAAACATGTGGGGCTTTTTTAGTAATCTTTTTATATAATTTATATTTTAATTCCACTGTTATTAGACAGTATACTCTATGACTCTAGTCATTTGAAATTTGTTCTCCGGTCCAGTGTATAATCTATCTTGGTAAATGTTCTGTGTACACTTGAAAAGAGTGTATATTTTACCATTGATATACAAATATCAGTACATATATATACACACATAAACATTTACATATGTATATAAAATTAGGCAAAACTTGTTAATCCTGTACTCTTGTTTATTTGGGGGGCTACTTGTTCTATTACTACCAGAGGCATGTTGAAATTTCTCACTGTGGTAGGCAGAATTCTGAGCGCGTTCCCAAGATTCCCATCGTCACTGTTACATGCATGGTATAAAGTCTCCCCTGGCGTGTGAGTAGACTGTGGATATAGTTTATTTCAGCTCTGTGGGTGGTCATGTTATGTGATAAAGATGAAAGGGTTTTGCAGATGTAATTAAAGCCACAAATTTGTGGATTTGAGGAAATGATCCCGAGTGGACCTGACCTGATCAGGTAAGTCCTAACAGGAACTGGGCCCTTTTAGAAGTCGAAGAGATTCGCAGCATGGATATTTCTCCTGTTGGTCTTGAATAACCAAACTGTCATGTTGTGGAGAGGCCAGGTGATAGGGAATGACAGGCGGCATCTAGGAGCTGAGGCCTCAGCTGCAGCTGCAAGGAACTGAATTCTGCCAAGAACCAGTGAGCTTGGAAGGGGACCGCAAGCATGATGCATAAGATGAGATAGCAGCCCCGGTGGACACCATCATTTCAGCCTTGTGGGACCTGAGCAGAGGATCCAATTCAGTCACGCCCAGATTTCTGACCTACAGAAACTGAAATAACAAAGGAGTGTTTTAAGCTGCTAATATTGTGGCACTAATACACCTGCTATGATTATAGATGTATCTCCACTTGTGTTCTTCTTAAAATATTTGAGCTCCAGTTACCTTTGTGTTATAGTTTTTGTGATTTTAACTTTAGTGTATTTTATGTCCCTGGAAATGTTATTATTATTTTATTTATTCAATATTATCTTAGATTTATCTTTTCTGTTGCTCTTTATTGTTTTCTGCACCTTCATGATTCCATCTGAGATAATTTTTCTTCTGCCCGAGAATTCCTTTGTTTTTTGTATGCTTTTTTAATGAGGGACCGCTACTGCTAAATTTTTTCAGATCTTTTTTGGCCGAAAGTATTTATTTCATCTTCACTTTTGATGTATATATTCACTGGATATAGAATTCTTGTCAGTAGTTATTTTTTTGAGCACTTTGAAGATACCATTCTTCTGGCTTCTGTTTCTGTTGAGAATTTTGCTGTCAGTCTTATTCCTTTGAAATTTCCTTGCGTGGCTTTTCCCCTTCTCTGGCTGCTTTGAAAATTTCTCTGTCTTTGATTTTCCACAGTTTTCCAATTGTGTGTCTGGATATGGTTTTCTTTGTAATTATTCTCCATGGAGTTTATAGTGCTTCTTGAATCTGTGGTTTGGTGTCTTCATCAATTTTGGAAAATTCTCTCAGTCCTGTGATATTGTTGAAAGCATTGCTCAGTTTCTCAGCCGCTCAGCCTCAGGTTTGCTTTCAGAATTGGCAATTGCCTCAAAGACAAGGTGGCTCCTTTGGAGGCCTGGCTAACCTCTCAGTTTCTCTCGTCTGGACCCCTCACCCCACCATGTCTCACTGTCTTTGAGGTTCTCCAAAAGCCTTGAAGCCAATTTTGTGTTGTTTAGTTTTTCTAATTCCTCAGCAAGAGGTTTGATCCAACAGCCTGGTGGACCATTGCTGACAGTAAACCTCTCTTCTTGGTGTTTGTGACTACGTCCTACTTTTTAAAATTAGAATGTGTGGTGGGCTTACCAACGTGCACAGTTGAATTTAAGTTAATGGCCGCCTCACAGCATGAACAAACACCAAAGTTCAGAAAGAGATTGCTTTAAGACTCTTGAACAGCGTCAGTTTAGAGAACTTCTGGAGATTGTTTTTTAATGAGAAGTGTGGGTATATTAGATGAAGAAAAATGAGATGTGCCCTGATGGATTTCATTGGCGCATACCTTTCCATATTTTACTTAGTGCCAGTGTTTTCCCTACTGAATTTGCTTGCTCAGGGCTTCAAATGTCAGCCAATCTAAAGTGATAGGTTTCTCTGAATTTTCAGTTCATTTCCCTGTATTTCAGTAATGTATTTTGGGCAGGACTCACTTGCTCTAAGGTTGTTTCGTTGTTTTGCAGGAAGACTGTATTTCTTCATAATTCGCTTTTTTGTGCATTTGCAGAGGGTGCTCGAGAGGAAGACCTAGATGCTGTGGAAGCTCAGATTGGTTGCAAACTTCCCGATGATTATCGATGCTCATATCGTATCCACAATGGGCAGAAGTTAGTGGTTCCTGGGTAAGATGCTTGCTGTTTCAGTTATTTTTAATGATACAACTTATTTTCTAGAAAGAAAATAAACTGTAGTTGTAGTTCTTCTTAGTAGATTAAAGTAATATAGGAGTTCCCTTTTCTTCCTTGTAGCAATCCATAAGACAAAGTCTACAGCTTGAATTTGACTTTACCAAAATAAATGTGTCTCATGAAAACCTTATCTTTATCAACACCTCCTTAGAATGAAGTGAAGTCTGGTTGGGTGTGGGGGCAATGCGACATAAGGGAAATGCATGTGGAGGTATATTTTAACGGAAACTGTTCAGCACCCTTCAAGTGTTTATCTTGTTTACAGCCAGATCATTTGTTTTGGAGAGCCTGGCACAAATTCTGTGTACCATACATGTAAAAATAAGAATTTGTTCAGAACTACATGTACTAAACTAAAAAATATATAGTTTTGTCCTATTCAAGCACGGCCTATAATTAAATGGCCTATTTTAAACTTCTAAAAGATGAAGTATTCATTGCGGAACCTTTCGGGAAAAGCAGACCACGTAGTTAGTAGCTGTCAAATTCACTCACAGTTTTAAAAACTATATGCTTTGAACGGGTCTACTCCTTCTGTTTTTTTATGAAATTAAGCTATTTCAGAGACACTGCGTTTATGCAATGCCAATGAGAATTTAGGGAGAACTTTGCATTGTTCTTATTGGAACTTGATGTCTCTGTGTGTGAAGAATCATATGAGGCTCTGTTTCCATTTCAGGTCTGAATACTACCTTTCAATCTCAGTATGATCACCTCCCACATTCCCTGTACTCATTGAATCATTTCTGAAATATGGGCAGTTAGGACTAGATAACCCTAAGTTACTGGCTTTTTTTTCTATTCTATTTTCCTGTCAAACTGAAATTTGACAAAATTGAAAAACTGTCACACTTCAAGAGCATAGCCTATAATTAGAGAATTTTATTAAAAGACTTGCTCAGAAGTGACATGACTAGAAGGTCATGCATTTCAAAACAGGGATTTTTAACTATCCACAGCCCAGTGGTGAGATGTGGGATAGGAATCTCATTAAGGACCCACACCTGTGTTATTCTCATGCACATGCAGTGAGATGAATTTAGATCCCATGCATTCCAAGTTAATGAAAATTTGGTTAAGGTTTAGGCTGATTAACATTTATACTGTCTAGTAGGGCAGAGTAAGCTAAAGGTTGTAACAGCATAGAGGTGTCAGAGAATTTATCCCTTGAAACATTAAATTAGTCATACACGTACATATAGCAAAATATCAGCAAATCAGTTTATCATGGCAAGATAGATTCCTGAACGCAATAAAACTATTTTTCTTTTTATAAAGCTTTTAGACATTTAGGCTTTTAATTTAAATCAATCTTTCCACTCAAGAGTTTGACTGTAATATATAAATTATAGTGTTTTGGGCATTTCCGGTTTAGAATCGACATGTTAACCACTTCTTATAAAGTTGTCAGTGTGAAATTATTATTCATTAAGAAGATGAGGCACAGATGTTTGTGTAGCACTGCAATTGATTAAATTTTTGAATCTGTTCTCAGGTTATTGGGAAGTATGGCGCTGTCCAATCACTATCGTTCTGAAGATTTGTTAGACGTGGATACGGCTGCTGGAGGCTTTCAGCAGAGACAGGGACTGAAATACTGTCTCCCTTTAACTTTTTGCATACACACTGGTTTGAGTCAGTACATAGCAGTGGAAGCTGCAGAGGGCCGAAATAAGAATGAAGTTTTCTACCAATGCCCAGTAAGTAGGAAGTGTGTTTAAGTGTGGCTTTAAGATGTGTTCTGATGAGCGTATAAATGTGTGCATTAGGAATTTTCAGGGTTGTTGAATGGGTATAGGGCATTATGCAATTTGATTAGAGACCTATCTAACCAGACACAAGTGGCATGGAATGCCAAAAGAAAATATTACCAGTGGACAAACAATGCAAACTGTGGTTCATGCAGAGACAAAGCTGTGAGTTGTGTGAAGTTTAAGGAAAACTAATGAGCTTTTTGTTGAAGTAATTAATTATAATATGCATTTCTAACTTAAAAATTTAGCTTTTGAACATCATTTGATCCAAATGCAGTAGGAATTTTTTAAACTCTTCAGTAGGTGTTTGAGTTGTTGAAAAATGAAGATCCTTTTTAGAAGATTTTTGTTATGATTTTAGTATTTTGTTTGTCTTATTTGTTCAGTTTTCAGTAATTTCTTAGTAACAACTTCTGCTTTCATTTTTACCTGTGAACTTTTAACTTAAAAGAGAAATTTAAAATAGGAAATACTTTTCATAGTTATCTGAGATATGTAACTCCATAAAACATTTAAAATATTTTAAGAGCCTTCATAGCTTTTAATTTTTCTAAGCATTTTCACATCTTTTATCTCATTTTTGACTTGATACCTCTATAAGGTTATAGGATGATGGCTTGATCTCTTTATTTATAGAGAAAAGTGACTAACGTACAATTCTTCAGGTTTCTTGATCGAATCCAAAGCCTTTTCTCCTAGGATAATTAGTTGTATTTCTTCTTACCTTAACTTTCTAATCCTTTTCCTGCAGGACAGTTTTTTGGTTCATTGTCAACAGTAATAGCAGTATATAAGCATTTAACTGGACTTTATAGAAAGAACCTAAATATAGAAATCTTGAAGCAGGAGCTCACAAGTGTGAGGAATGTCCAAGAATTGGTTAGAGCACTTAAGTTATTTTATATCTGTTTTGCCTTTTCTTCAGGGAAGAATACAAATAATGAACAATGGGAAATTAAGAAAATGTATTTTTCTTATTCTTTTTTTCCTTCTTTCTTTCTCAGAACCTAGTTAATATTAGGTGATTCCTCTTGCCTTGGAGTCTTCGGGGAGTACAGGCATATCTTAGTTTTTGTTTTGTTTTGTTTTAAAATAAAAAATTGTGAATTTACTCAAAACAAAACAAAATACATGGTGGAGAGTATTTTTCTTAATTAAAATATTCTTTTTCTCACTTAGGACCAAATGGCTCGGAATCCAGCTGCTATTGACATGTTTATCATAGGTAGGAGAAAAAAAAAGTTTTATTTTTTCCTTTTTCCGCCTGTCAAAAATATTAAGTTGGTAGAAACATTTTAGTTACTTACCCAGCTGCAATTTTATACTTGTATTTTTTAAGGCTTGCTGGTTTAAAAAGTACTATATCTAGGCACTCGTTAGAACAGCCCTTATACTTTATTGAATTTGGTTTCTATTTGGAAAAAAGCCATGCCCTATACAATTTTGTGCTCTTAGGACTCTGCTATGAAACACTAAAATGTATAGAATTAATATGAGTAAGTATATAGTTCCCTTACATGCACATGTATTTTCCATCACTCATATTAATACATAATTAGAGATGTTGATATATAAAATTACTTTGTACTTTTTCTTTTTTTTTTAATGTTGCATTTTTTAGAAAAGATTTTTAAAATTGGTTTTTAGAGGGAGAGGGAGAGAGAGAGAGAAACATCAACGTGAGAGCGAAACATCGATGGGCTGCCTCCTGCTCGCCCCCTTCTGGGAATCAAGCCCACAACCCAGGCATGTGCCCGACTGGGAATCAAACTGGCAACCTTTTGGTGCATGGGCTGATATCAACTGAGCTACATCGGCACAGGACAGGACAGTGCCGATGCTATAGTAAAATACTGATAAATAACACTAGATACCTCAAAACAGCAGTCTTTGGAAACCAGTATAAACTGGGCTTCATGAACTCCTGGGCACAACTAGTTTTTCTAGGCCTTAAAGGGGTATCTCTCAAAGGATTTGAGGACAATTTAATTTGTATGCAAGTGCTGCTCACCTCTTTGCTATTTGTTAGTCTTGTTTTGCTTAGATTTTGCTCACTTAAGAGAAGCTTGCTGACTATCCACTCAGCTTTTTAAAGGCATTCCTGGCACATGTCAAACATCCCCAGGGACTAATAGTGAAGGGGCCTTGCAAGCTAAGGCGTCTGTATGTAATTATTTCTCCTAACTGGAAGCTTGAACAGAGTCTGTACTGTGGCATATTCTAGATTTTGTGGCACACTTGACAATGTCAAGTCCTCACTCCTACGTAATAAATTATAAAAAGCTTTGACACTTAGTCCCTGACTGTCAGCTCACCCTGACTCACGTGGTCTGTGGTTTCTAAGTTAGTACTTGCCGGGTTTTGCTCCTGCTCAATGCCCACTTTGGCCTCTTCGCATAGCACACACTTTAAGAGGTGACCATCATGGCTCTGGTGCATGGTGCTACTGAGTTTATGCACCAAAGGCTGCCTGAGCTCTGAAGTAAGCTGCCTGCTAGGCTCCTGTAGTTTCTTGCTCTCAGTTTGGTGCTGATCTGACATGGTATGGAAGAACCCACTGCTGCAGCAGAATACTAAGGTCTGATAATACTATTCTGGTAGTTGGGATTTCTCCCGGAATAGGAGAGCAAAGCGAAAGATTTGAGCTGAGATGGGAAGTTAGTGCTGGGAGGAAAGATGAGAAAGCACTTCCTTTAGGCTGCCTTGATAAAGCCCCAGTGCTATCAAAGAAGCTCCAAGATGCAGACTTACTTTAAAGGTAAGAACCTTGAACATATAAATTACATCTTGATTCAAATAAGTTTGACTTTCTTGGAAACTGTCCTCATTTTAAAGAACACACTGTTCTAGTATGTATTATAATAAATTTAGGTTCATTGAAATACACTACGCCAATTTCTTTTTTATGTAAACCATGAAATATGAAAAATGACTTTAAAACTCTATAGGAAAGTTACTAGTTCTCCTGACATAAAATTGTACCTTCTTTGAATTGTAATGCCTTTGTTAATGTCATTAAAGATAGGCTTCTTAATATCTTGATCCAAGTAAACAGATGATCAGTGCTCATTTTGAATACAATAACAGTTAATAAATAGGGAGTTAGAATGGGCCATTAGTAGACATTAAGAACCAACTATTGTAGTATACTTTCTCTCAATTGATGCCCTTAAAATTTTAAAGCTCTGTACCCTCAGACCCAAGCCTAAATAGTATCTTCTATTATTCTCAGAGCAGAATATGAAGTAAATACTGTAAATTTAGCATCTGACGTTTAGCATGGGGGAGTATAGGAACTGGGTTGATAAAAATAAGATTACAGAGAAATGCATTGGGCATCACTGGTTAAGGGACTAATGTATGCTAGTCACTGAGATGTATTACAGTAAGGGGATCCGAGAAAGTTACATTGTATTACCTAGAGGGGGCAGGCATAATTTATGTAAATGCTTGTTACTGTCCCAATCACTAGATCACAGATGTATGGTCCAGACTGGACTGTTCCAGTCATTCTTTTCCGCTTCGAGCTGCTCACTGAGAATATGGAGGACCGCTGTGCGTTTGAATCTGTAGTCACCTCAACTACTTTGGGATTGGTCTGATGCCCATAACTCCTGTTAGATGTCCAGACTGAGCATGAGTCAGTATGTACCTGGAGCAGAGGTATTCCCTGACTGTTCGAGGATAGGTGCTGATATTGTTCCTGTAGTTTCTTCCTAGATGTAGCCATGTCTTCTTTGTTCAAGGAATTACAGACAGAAAGCTTTTCATTCCTGTACCAGGACAAAGTAAAGTTTAGGAATCTGTTATTTAATTATATGTAAGTGTAAAAAGTACTTTGAAGTTAGTTGGAGGATTCCCTAGCAAGGTTGTTAGGAATAAGAGGGATAGAATTGAGACTAGAAATTGTCCTAATAAAGGACTAGAGAGGAATTATATCTATAAATATTTCTGGGTTTGATATCACACCTTATGCAAAGAGAAATTACAGTTGTTTCCTTGTTTCCTGCATGGATTTTACAAAAACGATTTGTCCTCTCCCCCCTTTTCTGGTTTACAGGTGCTACTTTTACTGACTGGTTTACTTCTTATGTCAACAGTGTTGTATCAGGTGGCTTCCCTATCATCAGAGACCAGATTTTCAGGTATTTCTCTTGGGGCTTTTTGGAATGGAATAATTGTAATAAGCAAAAATCATCAGTTACAGATCATGAGATGAAGTTTCCCAGGAAGGTTAATAACAGAACCTTTCATCATCATAAATCTATTCTATTCTCATTTTAAGGCCAAAACATCCAAACACTTGAACAGCCAGTATTTTTCTTATTTTGAAGAATCAAAAGAAAAAAACTGATTTGATGTAGAAATTTATATATTTTAGTATTTATATAGTTTCTTTTTAGGAAAAAAAAAAGCTGTTTGCCAATTAGTAGATTTAGTATGAATAGCAAGTTAGTAACTATTAACTCCTAGCAAATATTTATTATCTCTAAATGGAACATCTAGATATTATAGATAATATTAGAGGTAATATTGGCTTATAGTAGCCTGGTTGGCAGAAATGACAGATTAAATATACATTAGAGGCCCCTATAATAATATACTAACACATTTTTATTATCAGAACCACTGTTTGTAGGTATAGCTGGGTTTTCAGATGGTCCTCTAAATTTCCTCAACTCTGAAAATGGAGATAGACTCTTTTTAGTTTCGAAGTAAATTACTTTACTGATCTGGAGTCTTCAAAGCTTTCTGTTTTGCTTATGATTTCTAGTTTTCTTCTAAGCTTAATAGGACTATACCTTTAAAATCTCAACTGTGTTTTAAATTTTCAATCCTAAGCTATTTTGCATTGTATCTTTAAACTTTTTATCTTCTAGAATTGAGGCTAGTTGACTAAAAAATGTTTAATTTTTTTATTTACCTAGATATGTTCATGATCCAGAGTGTGTAGCAACAACTGGAGATATTACCGTTTCAGTTTCCACATCGTTTCTGCCAGAACTTAGCTCTGTACATCCACCCCACTATTTCTTCACATACCGAATCAGGTGAGAATTTCAAAGGGTCGCCTTTCAGTTAGTAATGGGCTATATCCTCCGGATGTGTTATTATTGCCCCATTTGATATAAGATAAACACATTTTGAAAGGCAACTTCTTGCTGATACAGAGGAAGGTGGGTTACAAAGTTTCTACAGTATAGTCAGGTTTTTTCCCCTGCTTTTACTTTTATTTGTATTTATTGATGCTGAATTTACTCTGGGGCCATAAGTTTTTGTTTCTCCAGGGTCTTCTGGGATATTTTTCTGGTTTAGGAACAAGCTGCTCTTTTTCAGTAGGATCATCTCAGTGTGGCAGGGAGAGCTTATGTGTGGGTTAATCCGCCCACAAGCGCTGTAAATTCTGCTCCACGTACCTAGATGTGCTCAATGACCAGAGAATCTACATCTGCACCCTTAAGTTCAGCATAACTTCTGCATTTTTAAACGTGTAGCAAAATTCAGCACTTCTTGGCCATGGACACACTGTTTGGCCTGGACACACCTACCAACTCCACCATTGTAATGACGGAATGGCACACATTGCTTCTGTAAAGCGACATTCTTCAGATACTTGGTGGCTTTTAAGATATGCATACCTTTGGTGGCGTGAGCAGTTTCACGAGTATTATTAAAATGAACACGAAGATTTTAACCTTGATTTGCATGATTTTGTGGGGGTTTTTTGGGTCAAGTGAATAATGAACCATTTTCAAAGGTCACTTCAGGCTGCTTATGGGAAGAGTGAGTACGATATAGTTTATAAAATACCTTGAGTTTATATTAACCCCTGAGTTGTTTCTTGTAAATACAAGTATTGTGCCAGGTACTTTTCAAGGTGGACCACTAGGTTGTAATCATATGGAAAGGTCAGAATTAGAGTTGTAATGTTTTCGGAAAGCTACCAAATTGCCCAAGGTAATATCATGCTTTTAAAATGTAATCTGGTCTGTGTATGTTCAATTAAAAGTCTAGTACATATTTATTGAGTGCTGCCTGGATATCAAACAGGGTGTTGAGCCCTGGATTTGGTGAAATAAAAAACAAATATTACCTAGTAAATTCACTTTAATTAGAAGTACTCTCTGCTATGACATGAAGACAACTCATTGATCAAAGGGACTAAGGATACTTTGTCTTTAGATATATTTTTATATACTTTATGGTGTTATATATAGGAATGTATACTTACCAGAAGCATCATAGAATTTTAGTATTGTATGTAGCCTTTGATGTGTCTAGTTACACATGCGCAGATGTTTGTTGTTTAATTTAGATCTTGCCTAGGACTGAGACATGCTTAATTAATGATACCTACATATGTTTGTAGAGTACTCAAAATGAAAATAAGAGACCGAAGATTCCCAGAGGAAGGGGGGGAAATAATAGTATTGGGAAGCAGAGTTAAGGTGATCCCAGTAACTGAGTAGTGACATTTCTTTTTCTTCTTTTTTTAAAATATATTTTATTGACTTTTTACAGAGAGGAAGGGAGAAGGGATAGAGAGTTAGAAACATCGATCAGCTGCCTCCTGCACACCCCCCACTGGGGATGTGCCCGTAACCAAGGTAAATGCCCTTGACCAGAATCGAACCTGGGACCTTTCAGTCCACAGGCCAACGCCCTATCCACTGAGCCAAACCGGTCAGGGCTGAGTAGTGACATTTCACTTTGAGCTTTGTATATAGAAGCTAATGGAGAAAAGGGAAATGGGTTGCATAGCCTTGTAGTGAATAAAAGACTGTCAGTTTTTTAGAACAGAAGTTTTTCATGGCACTGTATTTTAGAAAGCGTTTCCCATACTGATCTTTATTTGTACAACAAAAGAGTGTTGTAAGCATGGAGTTTGTGAATTTTTATGTTGCCCTTTCTATTGTTGATCCTCACTGAAATCAGGCGCGGAAGTTGAATGAAAGCATTCTCATGGGGGAGTTAGCTAATTGGGCCAATATCTTTGAGAACTTCCGGAAATAGATGATGAACACAGACTTTGGGGTGTGTTTCTTAACTTCCTTTGGAAATTCCCTTTATGTTCTTTTTTTTTTTTAATCAAGATTTTTTTAAAAATATGTTTTATTGATTTTTTACAGAGAGGAAGGGAGAGGGATAGAGAGTTAGAAACATCGATGAGAGAGAAACATCGATCAGCTGCCTCCTGCACACCCCCTACTGGGGATGTGCCCGCAACCAAGGTACATGCCCTTGACCGGAATCGAACCTGGAACCCTTCAGTCCACAGGCCGATGCTCTATCCACTGAGCCAAACCGGTTAGGGCTCCCTTTATGTTCTTAACCCAAATGTTGTAGCTCTTAAACAAAAGAAACAAAAAAAGGCCTGATTTGTTTCTCTACTGCCCCATTTCCTTCTCCAGGATTGAAATGTCAAAGGATGCACTTCCTGAGAAGGCTTGTCAGTTGGACAGTCGCTATTGGAGAATAACAAATGCTAAAGGTGATGTAGAAGAAGTTCAAGGACCTGGAGTAGTTGGTATGTAATGAAAAATGTAGTTTATACATCAGTTGCATCTAAGAACTTTTGGAGAGCATATATGTAGCACAGCTTAGAAATGCATTATGATATTGGTGGATATGACTGCATCTTTTTAATAGCTGTGTTTACAGTGTGAAAGGTATCATAGATTCTGGGTTTCTCCTAACTACAATACTTTGCTTCACAAATATAATGTGTAAATGTCATTATTCTATCAGTTTAGTACCTTTAAACAGAACTTTTCTAAAATTATAGCACAGGGATTGAGTTTACATTCTGTGAATCACCTGGGTTCCTTGCTTTTCCTTCTTAAGTTCTTTTCTTTCCCACTGAATAATTATTCATTGTAATATTTTATAGGCATAGAGCAGAAAGAGAAAATAAATTTTATATCTGTCATCTTTTGCAATTTAGGGGAGAAATGTTAAAATTAATAACAGATTTTTTTTGTTTGTGGATTTCAATCATCTCTAGCTTGATTTCCATTGACATTGTAATTATCTTAAGTTTCTGAACCCTTAGACTCTTCAGATTTTGTATTAGTGCTTCAGAAAAATAACATTATTTAAGCTATGTACTTCTGTTATTGGTCCTAAGCATGTACACAATTCAGTTTAGATTAAAGTTGCTCTAATTTATTGCCATGAATAAAGTCATGTTCTGCATGTTTGTTTAAGGAATTTTTCCTGAATTTATTTGGGGATCTAGTGCTAAACAATTTTATTAAAGCTGTATTTCTTTTTCAGTAATTTGGTCCCTTGGAGTAAGGACTCTCCCTTGTGACTGCCATTTGGTCTGGGCTAAATGCTTAAGCTGCATGCTCAGAATTTTATGTTTTAGCCTATTGCTACTTTTAAACATGTAGATTATCCTTATCACTGTTTAAACTAGTGTCTGTGACACTTATTACCCATGTCTTAAAGATGATGTCTAAAATGTCTCAAAGCATTTTGAAAAAAATAAATTCTTTTTTTATTTTGCTTTATTCTCCTAGAATTCCCCCACCCTACCCACACACCGCTATAGAGAATTAGAGGGACTATCCAAAAAGTCAAAATACTCGTAATCCCATCACTATTAACATTTTGTTGTGTTTCCTTTTAGATTTTGTTTGTAATTGTGCATTTACTTTAACATAGTTTGCATACTCCCGTAGAGGACATATCTAATTTGCTGTGATGGAGAACTGAATTTTATGCTTTAATTAATTGTTACTGTTTTCTCTGCAGGTGAATTTCCAATCATCAGCCCTGGCCGGGTGTATGAATACACAAGTTGTACCACATTTTCTACAACATCGGGATATATGGAAGGATATTATACTTTCCACTTTCTTTACTTTAAAGACAAGATCTTTAATGTCGCCATTCCCCGGTTCCATATGGCATGTCCGACATTCAGGGTGTCTATAGCTCGATTGGTAGGTTAAATTTCCTCTGGTGCTGATTTACATAACTTTTTAGAATTGACTCACGGAGGGTCTTTGTTGATTAGCCAGACAAATAGTTTATAAATTGTGTTGCAAAGAACCCTAGGAATTTTGAGGAAGTACCTTGGGGTGGGTGGGATATGTGAACATGTGGGGGGAGGCAGACAAGAAGTAAGTGAGGCTCTGTACTCTTCAGTCAGAGTAACTCTGCTGTTACCTGTTTTTGTTTGTTTTTAATAGCTTTATTTTTTAGAGCAGTTTTAGATTCACAGAAAAATTGAGCAGAAGGTACAGAAATTCCCCATATACCCCCTACCCCCACACAGTATTTCCCACTAGAGCAGTGCCAGTGTCACAACTATGGGGCTTACACTGACACATCATCACCCAAAGTCCATAAGTTACATTAGGGTTCACTCTTATTGTTTGGACAGATGTACAATGACATGAGTCTACCATTAGTATTCTATAGAGTAATTATTCGTTTTAAATACGTCTGTTGCCTAATGAGAAACACCACACTAGACCAGATGATATCTGCTTTCTTTTATTTCATTAAGACAGGGAAAACAATTTCTTACCGTGTTTTTACTACAACTCCCATTTTGTAAAATAATACAAATATCCTATAGAAATTATTACAAAGGATTTAATGGGTAGACTCGTACTTTTACTAGTCTCTCTTTGGGATCATTTCCTAAGTCAACTAGGTATATTTTTTAAATCTCATTTTTAGGGTTACCTTAAGGCAGGTTTAGCAGTAACCCCAATCTTACAGGCTATAAAACGATTAGAGAAAATTATGAGTCTCTAGTTATACAATAGGAATAAAATGTGAATTGTATACCCAGAATGTAATCAAGTTGTAGGCATCAAATGTTCACCAAAACCCTCTGGCTCCTGGGTGACTCTGATGGGAGGCTCTAACATAAGTCTGGGAAGATGGACATGATATGAAGCTGACCCAGAGTTGACACATTCACAACTCCAATTTGTAGAAGGCAGGATGATGATGAGACTTAGGCTTTCATGCTTGTGGTTTGTCTGTGGAAAACAATCTACAGTCTGGGTTTGGAAGTGAAGTTTAGCTTCCCTCCCAGTGGAGGAGTGCTTCCTACTGTTTATTTCCAGTTCTAGGAATTTGCTACTTATGGCAGTCTCCATGCTGACCAGCCCAAATTCTGTATGAGATTGTAATTATCCTTAAATGTTTTATATGATTTATCAGTGAGGTCATCTGGGGCTGGAATATGCTTTGTGCAAACGTTTTGAAATATTAATTTCTTTAATATTTATATTTTCTGTTTCTTGTCCACTTTTGCTAAGTTGTGTCTTTTAAGGAATTTGTCCATTTTGTCTAAATGCTGAATTAATAGGCATAAAGCTACCTAAATATTGATAATCCTTTTAATGGCTGGAAAAGATATAGTCATATGTCCTCTTTTGTTCTTCATATTGGTAATTTATATCTTTTGTTCATCAGTTTAGCTAGGGGGTTATCACTTTTATTGATCACTTAAAGGAACAATTTTTTACTTCACTGATTTTCTCTATTGTTTCCTCATTTCTATTTTCATTGATTTCTACAGTTATCTTTATTTCTCCTTCTTACTTTGGGTTTAATTTGCTTTTTCCCCCTAGCTTCTTGACGGTAGAAGTTTAAATTATTGATTTTAGACCTTCTCTGTAAGCACTGTTTTACCTACATTTCATAAATTCTGACATTATGTTTTCATTACCATTGATTCAAAATATTCTCAGATTTTCTTGTAATTTAGTTTTGATCAATGACTTTTCTAGAAATGTGTTAATTTCCAAACATTTGGAGATTTTCTAGTTATCTTTGGGTTGTTGATTTTTAATTTTGTTATGTTTAGAGAACTCATTGTGTATAATTTCAATCCTTTTAAATGTTTTATGGCCCAGAATTATGGTCTATCTTGGTAAATACTTGTGTATTTGAAAAGAATGTATATTCTGTTATTTTGGGGAATATTATTCTATAAATGACAGGTTGAACTGGTTGATTGTTTTTCAAGTCTTTTATATATTTACTGATCTTTTTTTTTGGTCTTTATTCTCTGAGAGATGATTGTTGTAATCTCCAGTTATAATTAAGTTTTGTCTACTTCTCTTTAATTCTATCAGATTTGCTTCATGCATTTTGAAACTCTATAATTATGTGCAAATATACTTAGGATTGTGCCGTCTTTTTAATGAACTGGTTATTTTATTGTTATAAAATCTTTCTCTATCTCTGAAAATGCTCCTGTCCTAAAGTTGCTACTATTCCTGACATAAAATGTAGAGTGCTGAGATTTATTGGCGCAGGTAGTTACTATTGGGTCAACTTGATCCTGTTGAGGCTTTTAAAAATGTTTGTTAGGGTGGTTATAAAGTAATCTTTACTTAAGGACAGTCATTTCAAACTTTTCGGTCTCATGACCCCCTTAAGCTTTGAAAAGTTATTGGAGATTCCTCAAAAAATTAAAAATGGAACTAAACCCTATGACCCAGCAATTCCACCTTTGGGTATTTATCCAAAGAAATAAAAGACACTAATTCAAAAAAATATATGCACCCCTATGTTCATTGCAGTGTTATTTACAATAGCCAAGCTATGGAAGCAACCTAGGTGTCCATCCATAGACGAACAGATAATGAATATGTGTGTGTGTGTGTGTGTGTGTGTGTGTGTGTCACCAGTGGGACATCCTTAGCGCTGCCACGGAGGCGGGAGAGGCTCCCACCACCGCCACTGTGCTCACCAGTCATGAGCTGGCTTCTGGCTGAGCGGCGCTTCCCCTGTGGGAGTGCACTGACCACCAGGGGGCAGCTCCTGCATTAAGCATCTTCCCCCTGGTGGTTAGTGTGCATCATAGCAACTGGTTGTTCCGCCGTTTGGTTGATTTGCATATTAGCCTTTTATTATATAGGATATAGGATTACTCAGCAATAAAAAAGAATGAAATCTTGCCATTTGCAACAACATGGATGGACCTAGAGGGTATTATGCTAAGTGAAATAAGTCAGACAGAGAAAGATAAATGCCATATAATTCCACTTGTATATGGAATCTAAAAACAAAACAAATGAACAAATAAAACTCAACACAAACTCATAGATACATCATGGCCAGAGGGGTGAGGGGTGGGAGAATGAGCAAAAAGGTGAAGTGATGAAGAAGTACAAACTGCCAGTTATAAAATAAGTCACAAGTGCAGCATAGGATATATAGTCAATGATATTGTAATAACTATGTATGATGACAAATGGTTACTAGACTTATTGTGGTGGTCACTTCATAATGTGTGTGTATATATATATATGTCTAATCATAATGTTGTATACCTGAAGCTAATATAAAATTGTATGTCATCTATAATTAAAAGAAAGTTATGAGGACTCCAAAGAACTCTTGCTTATGTGGGTTATATTGATATTTATCATGTTAGAAATTAAAACTGAGAAGTTTTATAATATTTACTTACTCCTTTTTTAAAGTTTAAAATTTTTAAATTTATAATTTAAAATTACAATAATAAACTCATTACATGTTCAACTCTCTCTTAACTATGTTCTTACTTATTTAGAGTTCTAGTGGCTTCCCAACGACAAATAATAATATAAAATCTTTACCTGCCTTGTGGAAAATGTTTTTTTTTCTATCAGGGATGAAAAAACAATAAAAAGGAATGAAAATTCTGGACTTATTTTCTAATCAACATGAAGAGGCAGTGGGGGGTGGGGTTGTACTTGTGTTTATCTTTCCTGTTTAAATATTCATTTTTTAAAAATATTTTTTTATTGACTTTTAGAGAGGAAGGGAGAGAGAAATAATGTGAGAGCAAAACATTGATCGGCTGCCTCCTGCATACCCCCTACCAGGGATCGAGCCCACAACCTGGGCATGTGCCCTGACTAGAAATCGAACCAGCAACCTTTTGGTGTACAGGACGACACCCAGCCAACTGATCCACACTGGCCAGGGAAAATAGTAGTTTTCTTGATATGGAAATTGAATGGTTCTCCTTTTGTGTGCTTTAACAATATAATTAATTGGGAGGTTTAATCTTTTCTTTTGCTTTATACTCTGAATGCCACTTTAAAATATACTTTTGGTTGGTCTTTTCTTGGTCTAGGTGGTTTATTGTTTGTTTTTAGACTCTTTAGAGGTGCCTACTGCTGATTTATTTTCATTTTTGTCTGTGTTCCTCTTTCCATCTGCTGTTTGGTATGTACAATTTTATTTGTGATCATCAGCAATCCTCTTTAGCCACATTGATTTTCTTTAACAGTTTTTGTTTTCTTCTTCATTAAGATAATAATCATATTACCTGAATTTAATGTTTCATAATTTTTTTAATCCTTCCCTCCTTCCCTGTTCCCTTTTTCCCCCTCTTCTCAAGTCCCTTTTGGACCTGCTATTGGATTTTAAAATCTTCATTCCCTAGATTTAAAGAAATATCCAGAGATTAAAATAATGAATTATCTTATATTTACATATCTTTGTTGTTGTTTGTGTTATAATAAATCCCAGTGACTATTCCTTTGACAAATCCTAAAAGACAATACCTTTCTCCCACATCAGTAAATGTGTTCACTCAACAAATATTTACTGAGTACCTACCAGGTACTGGGGAAAATGCAGTGAACAATACAATTAAAATCTCTGCCTTGGAATTTACATTCTAGTTAGAATAGACAAAGGTTAGCAAATAAACACCATATATTTAGGTCAAGTAGTAATGTGTGCACTGGAGAATAATCAGAATAGAGGGGATAAAGGGTGTCCTGTTGTATAACATAAAGATGTGTCAAGAAAGGCTTCTGTGACATTTGAGTTGAGACTGAAAAGAAGTAGAAGGAGCCCTTGGATGTTTGGGTGAAGGGTGTTCCAAGCTAAAGAACAGCAAGTGCAGAAGTCCCGACCCACGAATGTGCCTGGTATGTTTGAAGAACTGCCAGGAGGCCAGTGTACTGGAGGGTGGGAAATGGGGGCAGAGTGGATGGAGATGAGATCAGAAGGGTAGAGGGGGTGCTGCATCATGATACGTCACAAAAGCCTTGGTTGAAGGACCGTCGCTGACACCACATCCAAAGTTTCCCAACATTCCGCACATTACCAAGTAGGATCTCCTTGCTGTTCAGAATTCTGTTCGATATAGCGGCTCCTCTCATTGGGTCTTCAAAAGTGAGAAAGTTGACAGCAAAATAAGTCATGATTGATAGAGGAAGCACTGCTTAAGAGGAAGTTTGCAGGTGATGTTCAGCTATTGCACAGTTACCATCACCATTGCCCTATGCTGAGAGCCCCCGACAAGT
>NW_005871266.1:1409213-1411511 GCF_000147115.1 Myotis lucifugus | reverse complement strand
CAGTAGAGGTCATGTCAGACCTTGTTATATGTTCACATCTTTTCTGTAAGCATGTAGATTAAAAATTGTTACTGAAATCACTAATATGATAAAGTCAGTAAAATTTTATGTTGAGTTGCTAGGAGTGGTCTGTTTGCTACATTGTATCTGAATAACAACTGCCATGTAAAAATAAGTACTATATTAATGAAATATATTTACCATGAAAACTACATTGAGCATTTTAAAACATGTAATAGGATATACACTGGAATCAGTATGTGCATTATGGAAATGTGCTGTTCAAGTCTATAAAGATTCATATTTGGCATGTCTGGCTGTTCAGAGTCTAGATAAATGAGATATTTGCATTAAATAAATTGAAAAAACTGATGGAAGTTCTTATCAAAAGACTGTTTTCTCTTTCAAGGAATTGGGTCCTGATGAGTATGAAGAGATGGAAGATGCAGAAGAGGAGGAAGACGATGATGATTCGGCGGATATGGAGGAATCTGATGAGGAAGATGAGGAGGCGAGGCCCCGGAGACTCTTTGATGTCCCCATTCGCAGACGCCGCTACTCTCGCCTTTTTTAGCAAAACTCCGCTAATGGGAGCACTGGAATGAATCCAGCCTGTCAAATAGATTTCTCAATAATGTAAATAACTAAATTGTTCTCAGCATTATAGCAAGAAAACTAGCATGAAATATTGTTCCAGGCCCTGGGTTCTATGCAACTGATTCTTAATTAGGAATTGGATTGTTTGCGTTTACTTTATGTTTTGGGGCAGAGGAGGAAGTGAAATCTTTTTTTCTCTCCTAGAAGTCAATGGGGGAATAGTTCTCTAGCTAAGGAATGGCTATCTCTTTGTTTAAACATTTTATACTTATAAAAATGTGGAAATGGAAAGGAATTGTTTTGAAGATTTAAATATAGCAGAAATACCTACCCAAGGATAGAAACTGACGAAAAATTCTGTGAAACGATTTCTTGCAGTTGTGAGTTATTTAGAAATGAACATAATTTGTAATTAGGCTAATCCATTCAGTGGTTCCTATATATTTTGTACTCACAGGGAACTAATTGACTAAATAGCTTGAATGCTGGTTGTTTTGTCCTTTCTTAGACAATCTGCCCTTGAATTTAAAATTTTTATTACTATAACCTTGAATTTAAAGTCTTTATCACTATAACCTTGACTTTGAATTTAATCTTCAACTGTCCCACCCTTGAATTTAATTTAAAGTCTTCAACACCGCAACCTGGAATTTAATTTAAAGTCATCAACATTAATAACTTTATCGTATTGTTCACAGATGCATCATTTTTGAAATGTAGAGTGTAAAAGTATGTATTGTGTTTATTAACAAAAAGTTCTTCACGATGTCTCATGTAGTCTACATTTGTAAATACTGCTTCTGTTTGTTTCTCCTTTATACAGTTGACTGTCTAACTTTGTGATAAGTGACATGAACTTTATGTTGAGATTAAGTATGTTTTTCTGAAACATGAAATTTTTTTTGTAATTATATAATTGGAAGTTTGGAATGAAGTTCTCCAAGTGTCAAAAACTCACATTTTGAAAACAAATTTTGGTTCTGATGCTGTATTTTGTATAATTGCCTATTTTCCATGAACTAATATTAGTAGCTTTTGTTCTTAAGATGGAAGAGGAGATGGAAACTGTTGGCCTGTTGCTAGAGGCTCATTCAAAAGCCACCCTTCCTGGCTTTACCCTGTCACGTGCCCCTCTTTCCATTTTTCCCAGGAACAGCTCTTTTGTAGAGACAACTGTAGGAAGAGGGAGGTGTGTAGACAGGGTGAAGCAGCTGCTATCAGAGACCATGAAGTCAAACTTACCCTTTCATACTGGCACATGTCAAAATGTTCTGAAGTGGAGTAGTTTTTCCTGTTTATTTTTTTAGAGTATTATCTGGTTGCTAAATCCTTCTATTATGCCTATCCTTTTCTTTTTAATCAACCCACTGATTTTTTAAATTTTATTTTTATTGTTGACACTATCACAGATGTCTATCCTCCCACCCCCCCTTGCCCACTTCCACCCAGCCCCCAACCCCCCATTCCTTCTGTCCATCACCACACTATTGTCTGTGTCTTCACGTTCTGCATGTATGTTCTTTGGCTAATCCCTTTACCTTCTTTCATGCAGTCCCCTCACCCCCACCCCTCGGACAGCTGTCAGTCTGTTTCATGTAGCCATGCCTCTGTTTCTATTTTGTTTGTCAGTTCATTTTGTTTATGAGATTCCACATACAAGTGAGATCATGTTTTTTTAAACTTTCCTGATAAAACAAGAAT
>NW_005871266.1:1408015-1408760 GCF_000147115.1 Myotis lucifugus | reverse complement strand
CTGGATATGAATATGAAGATGGAGAGAGTGGTCAGGACTGGAGAATAAATAGCAACCATCTGCACACAAAGTGGACGCACTAGCAGTGGTTCTCAACCTTCTGGCCCTTTAAATACAATTCCTCACGTTGTGACCCAACCATAAAATTATTTTCGTTGCTACTTCATAACTGTAATGTTGCTAGTTATGAATCGTAATGTAAATATCTGATATGCAGGATGGTCTTCGGCGACCCCTGTCAAAGGGTCGTTCGACCGCCAAAGGGGTCGCGACCCACAGGTTGAGAACCTCTGAAATAGATGATGTGTGCATAGTGGGAAAGAATCGCAGACTAAAAGGTCAAGGAACTGGAAACAAAATCCGGAGAGATTGGCATCTCAGAATCCCGCGAGAGTTTCCAAGAGGGACCAGCTAATAGAATGCATATGAGAATGCATCTGAAAGAGCTTTGTAAACGAGCTCTCATTGGAAATGCATGTTCAGCTGGCTTAAGCAGGTGCCAAATGAAGCTCCCTTCCTGTAAGCCATCAGAGGATCATGGCAGGAGGAACACGTCACGATCAATTAAGATTTGCCCTGCTTGAATTTTACCTTGGCCTTCCCCTTCCGATTCAGCATAAGCAGCCATGAGATGCAATAGTTCCTTACCCTGATCCTCAGAGAGTGTCTCGTGGTCCTCAACAGAGGTCAGTCTCTTGGGAGAAAGACTTGTACTATTGGCCTTTTGGTTCTTCCACTCCCCCCC
>NW_005871266.1:1374907-1407573 GCF_000147115.1 Myotis lucifugus | reverse complement strand
TAGCACTCTCTCATTGATTTCAAAGAGGAAGGGAGAGGGAGAGAGCGTCATTGATGGGCTGCCTCCTGCATGCCCCCTGTTGGAGATCGAGCCGCCAGCCGGGCCCATGCCCTGACCAGAATCCATCCGTGACCTTCTTGTTCATAGGTCGAGGTTCAACCACCGAGCCACGCCAGCCAGGGCCAATGCAAGCTTTTAAACCCGTACCAGAGTTTTATCTTAATCTAGCCCTGGCGTTGGGTCTTTTCTGATCCTAAGCCGGTGGGTGCCCAGGGTACCCGGGCCGCCTGCGGTGCCCCAGGGGCCCGCAGCCTGCAGCCTGCGCCTGTTGCGTTGGTAACCAGGACTCCTGGACTGAGGCGGCTGGGCGGGGCCGGGGCCTGAGGGGGCGGGGCCGGGGCCTGAGGGGGCGGGGCCAGCGCGAGGGGCAGAGTCCCGGGCGCCCGGGCTATAAAGCCGGCCGGTCCGCACAGACCGTGCGGCGCTGCGAGCGGGACTCTGGACACACTGCAAGGTAAGGCCTGGCGGGGACGAGCCGCGCGCGGAGCTCGGCGGGCACGCGCGCCCCGGGGCAGCTGGGCCCAGACCGCCCCCCGCCCCAAGCAGGCCCCCTTCGCGGACCTCCGCGCCTTGGGGACGGCCCCAGCTTTCCCCCCAAACCCCGGGGCCAGGTGTCCTCCCGAGGCCCTGCCCTGCCCCCACCGGAGGCGCCTGGTTGCACGCTGTAAGCTCCCCAGAGAGCCTGGAAGAACCCCGGCTTTCCCTGTTGACAACAGAGAACAAGGGGGGCGCAGGCACTCTTCCCGAAACACCCCAAATTCCGCGGGCCGTGCCCTCCATCCCCTCGGGAATATTCTCCTCGAACCCTGACCACGGAAGGGAAGCCCTTGCAGTTTAGGAAAAAGAAATTGCACCTTGAAATGAGGTTAACGCCGTCCCCTAAATGGTCACCGGCATTCTGCTCTTAACGTACAGGGTCTCCATTTTGAACTTTAATATACCGGGCAGTGCTGAAAACCAGGCATTTTAAGTCCAAGTTTGGTGTGAGGTTTTGTTTTGTTCTTTTTTTTTTTTAACGTTATTTTTGTTGTTGACACTGTTACCCATGGAGGTTTTGTCTTCCTGGGCCGGCTGGGGCTGCGCTCTAAATAGAATCTGACAACCGACTGTTAAACAAATGTTAAATCGTGCCCTGGCCGGTTCGGCGCAGTGGGTAGAGCGTCGGCCTTCGGACTGAAGGGTCCCGGGTTCGATTCCGGTCAAGAGCATGTACCTTGGTTGCGGGCACATCCCCAGTAGGGAGCGTGCAGGAGGCAGCTGATCGGTTTCTCTCTCATCGATGTTTCTAACTATCCCTCTCCCTTCCTCTCTGTAAAATATCAAAAAAGTATATATATATATTTTTAAAAATTCAATCGTGATGTGAATGGCTGTGAAGGAGAAGCGGGCTCTTTAAGGACCCTGGAAAATGTGCCTACTCACATGTTCCATTTCTCTGACATGTAGGATCCTTTCAATGAAAAAAAAATGGCTCCTCCGCTGGCCCCACCCCCGCCCTGGCGCCGGCCGGCTCTGCGCACGGGGGTTGGCGACTCCAGGTCTGCAGCGCCAGTGGGGGCTCCGGGCCCCCTGGCCAGGGAGCTGGGCAGGCCTGCGGGCCAGGTCCATGGCCCAGGCTCCTGGCCCAGGTTCCGAAAAGGTCCATGGCCAGGGCTAGGGCTAGATGAAGGCCTTTAAGAAAAAATTTTAATTGCTTGTTTGAGAAACATCGATTTGTTGTTCCACTTACACCTTCTTTGGTTGATTCTTGTCTGTGCCCTGAATGAGAATCAACCCTCAACCTTGGCCTATGCCAGCGCTTTAACCACCTGATCAAGACCTTGAAAACCTAGGAAAGTTTATGGTGTCCTTCGATTTGTTATTGAGAGAAAAAAAAAGAAAGAAACTGCAAGACAGATTTCCCCGTGTGTTGTTCTTTTACTATTATATTAAAATGTATTTCAAAACTCTTGTGCACACGCCAGCCTCACACTGGGCCCTGCTGTTTACTGGTTGGATAATCCTGAGTGAACTACTTACTGACATTTTCTTATCAGTAAAACCATAGAGCTTATTTTATTAGGTGTTACAAGGACTAAATGAGATAATTCACAGAAAGGGCTCAGTTTGGCCCCTGATATGTGGGGACCAAATGTGGGTGTGTTCATAGTTCAGGTCCCCATGTTCCCCACTGGGGACAGCCTACTCCCGTTCTCCAAGGTGGGCGGGCACACAGAGGGAGGTGGCAGTGTTCCCCCAAAAGTGGGGAAATGTATGACCCCCAAAGCAGATAGGAAGTTGCCTTACTGTGGACCAAACATGCTTGAGATTTGTGGCTTCTGTATTTTCAAAGTAGAAACGGGAGATTGCTGAACTTTCTTGTAAGAAAACATCGGATTAAGCTGAGTGGCTTGGAAGATAAAAACCCAAATAGAATGGATTTTAGGAGAGGACAGTGCTTATCTACTGGAATTCATCTTCAGCAGCTCCAAGTACAACCTCTTAAAAGGATCACATTAAAAATTCTGGGCCAGCTCCTGAACCTCAGCCAGACGGTCACAAACAAACCCAAGCCCAGAGGTGCTTGAGTTTTTCTAAAGAAGATGATGTTTTTTGCCTGCCCCCCATAGCTTCATTAAATGGTTGACTCCACGAAATATCTTCATTAAATAGCTGGCTCGGCAGTTATAATCTAGAGAGCAGGGCCATGAGTAGACTCTGTAATAAGAGGCCCTCTGGAAGTCCTGGAACACATTTCCGAGAAGGCCCTGGTGACAGAAGCTTTAGGTTTGTGTGGTTTAGGGAGGTCTGGGGTGGTTGACTCTGGCAGTAGGACCTCAGAGTGGGAGGGGCTGTTCATTATGATGTGGCTTTTTTTTAAAAAAATATATTTTATTGATTTTTTACAGAGAGGAAGGGAGAGCGATAGAGAGTTAGAAACATCAATGAGAGAGAAACATCGATCAGCTGCCTCCTGCACACTCCCCACTGGGGATGTGCCCACAACCAAGGTACATGCTCTTGACCGGAATCGAACCCGGGACCCTTGAGTCCCCAGGCCGATGCTCTATACACTGAGCCAAACCGGTTAGGGTAATCTTACGTGGCTTTTTGTTTGTCTCTCCCTGCTGATGTGGTAAACCTCCAAGCCCTTGACACTGCTAGTCACCAGGTAATGTTAATAAGTTATGAGTTACCAGACCCTGGTGAATAGAAGTGTGATCCACCCAACTGTGGCTTTGCAAATAATCTATTGCCTTGGGATAGGTAACTTCATCCCCCAGGGCCTCCATTAATGAACTATAAAGTAAGAACGTTGGGTTTTATCTTTGAGAACTCATCTAGTCTTAAAGTGCATCAGCTTTTGAGGCCCCAGGCTCCCAGGAACAGTAACTATAGTCTTGGGCATCTGTGAATCTCTTCCCTGGTGGTCTCCGTCTGGCAAGTTTATTTCGGAAGCCGAATTCCCAAGAAGTCTCCCCACTAGAGAGTAACTGTGGTGAAGCACTCACACCTGGTCTTAAATACTGTTCTACCATGTACCAGTTTTGAGGTGAGTGTATTAGTTTAAAATTGGGGCTGAAACAAATCACTATACACTTAGCAGCTTGACACAAATATGACTCTTACAGTTTGTAAATAAGAGCCTCACCAGGTTCAAGTCAAGGTGTTGGTGGGGCCATGTTCCTTTCTGGAGGCTTTGTGGGAGAACCTGGTTTCTTTTTTCTAGTTAACACAATTACAGTCCTTGTGGTTGGAGGACTGAAGTCCCATTTCCTGGCTGAGTGTCAGTTGAGGACAGTTCTTAGCTTTCATAGGCGCCTGTTTGCCTCAGCTGTGGCCCCCTTCTTTCTTAAAAATCAGTAGTAGGTGAAATCTATCTCACTCTGAAGCTCTTGCCTCTTCTGTTTTCCTGTATCTCTGAGACTGCTGCCTTCCTCTTCCTCTTAAATGTAGTCACCCAGCTTAATTTATGCATTAGAATCAAAGGAGGTGATATACGAGGGAATCCATGAGATTCATTGGTAGTAGATTAGGGAGGTGAGAGAAAGCAAAGCTTATTTACCTTGGTGGGTTGAGGATGGTTAATAGCATTTTCAGCACAAGAGATGGTATTCAGGGAACAAAATAACAATGAGGAATGGTTCTGTGGCTTCATGCTCTGGTGTGGTGGGTGTGCCCTAAAGGGTCTGGCAAAGGAGAATACTCTGAAATTCCAAAGCTGTGTTATCTTAGATACAAACACAAACAAACAAACAAAAACACAAAACAACAAAAAACAAGATACGTTCCTTAAGAGAAAGACTAACCTGTGACAAGGAAGCTGTAGGCCTATGACATGACTACCTGCCATGACCTGCTTTTAATTAGGAATTTTTATGTTCAGACCATCCTGTATGGTCACTTCAGTTTCTGAGTTTGTACGGCCTGCCACGCAGGACTCCCCAAGCTTGTCAGGTTTAGTATGTGGGCCCCCTTTTTTCCACAGACAATTAAAAGTCTCCGTGTGTCTTGACTTCCTTAGCAGACAAAAGAGGGTTTAAGGCATTCCAGTCCTCCCTCCTGTCCCCTGATGCCCACTGCTACACATCTAGGCATGAATGTAGTGCGGACTAGTCATCAAAGTTACCTGAGTAGGAAATAGGCCTCTGTGATCCTTCAGCATAGTCAACTTTTAGTGGAGAATGCCAACAGCATGCTGCCAGTCGGTTACTGAATTTCCCAGGGCAAACAGGATTAGGAAAGATGGGAAAGAGGATAAGAACAGGCTGTGTATGTGGCCAGCAGCACATTTCCCAGGAAGATCCGCCAGTCACAGCTAGACAACGGGAGGTGGAGACAACCCATTTTTTAAAAATAACCTAATAGGAGACAATAAGACATAGGCAAGTTATGGGAGGGTGGGGGGACTGTTAACCCCATAGTCCTCAGCCAATGAGGAACCAGGAAGGACTCTCACACACTAGCGATAAATTGCCTGTGATCCCTGCTGCTGCTTCGTGTGCCTGCTCAACCAGACACCCAATTTTGCAAGACTGCATTAAAGGTCTCATTTTCACCGGACTTCAGGTCTCTGAGTCCGTTATTTGAATTCAGACAGGTGAGCATTTCTCACACCTGGAACTCCTTTACTTCCCCAGAGTGAACAAGGAGGTGTTCCCAGTATACTTGCTAAAGTGGGGAGCGGGAGCTTCCAGCACGCTAAGCTGTTGCCTCCTGTTCTGCTCCCGGGTACATGTTGGTGCCCTCCAGAGTCTCTCGTTTGGTCGGATGCCCTTAGTGGCATGGCCTGGAGAAGCGGCCTTCACTAGGCTCCGGCGCAGCCAACAGCACTGGGTGGAATGACAGCAGAGCAGGGGTTGCAGTTGCTGTATTAAGTACTTTCCTCACATTCTCAGTGGACTGAACAACCTTCATGGGGAGAGCAGTGCTGTTCCCCCTGCTTGGAGAAAGGGTCCGAAGCTATTATAGGTTAGAGCTAGGGTGGGGCCCGGGCAGTCCTGACTCTGGGCCCTGTGTGCTGCGACTCCCCATGGCTGCCCCCCTCACCAGGATCGACAGCCTTTCTTTAGTAAGCTGAGGTCTTAGGGCAGGAGAGGGGACCAAGTGCTGCCCCATCTGAGAGCATCCTTTGCTTCGTAGATTTGCTTGGTAGAATCTACCTGGTAGATTCCCTGTGTTTTCTTGGCCTGCTAGCTCCTTCCCCATGTCTCCTGAAGCCCCCCAGACCTTTAATTCCTGGTTTCTGAGATAACCAGTCAGTAGTCAGTCATCTGTTGGTTCATGACGATTCTTTGTGTGTCTTCCTTCCAGACTCTGTAGACAATGGGAAGCAAAGGAGGGTTCACCCTGCTCGGGCTCTTGATCATCCTTTCCGTCCTCTATGATCCAGGTGAGTGGTCCAGAGGGACATGGATCTCGACCATCTGGGCCCCCTTGGTCACACGCTTCCTTTTTCTTAGGCCCCAGAAGACTGAGCTGATGCCACTGCCCTCAGCCTGGCTTTGGTGGCTTTGCCTTCCAGTCTTACAGGTCCAGGGCTGTGTGACAACTCCTTCCTATGTTACAGGCTTGCCTGCAGCGGAGCACCTTCCCGGGTTACAGCCATTCTGGGTTACGGAGCTGCTTCTGGGGGTGGGGGTGGAGCGAAAGGGGTACACTCAGCAGCTTAAGTTTCTCCCTCTCATCACAAGCTGCTGGGATACCAGTGGACCCATCTTTAGAGAGCTGTGCTCTGTCCTTCTGCCTTGACCTTTATGCACCATGATGAGGATGGTGCTCATAGTAACAGCAGCAGCAGCTAATGCCTCTAGCATTTCTGTGCCAATCACTGTTCTGAACACTTCACAAGTATTTACTTATTTCATCCTCAGGCCAACCCTATGGAGTCGGTACTGTTTTTATCGCCATTTTACAACTGACAATACTGGGGCCCAGAGAGATTAAATAGCTTGTAAACTATCCTACAGAAGTGGCATAGCCAGAATTTGAACCCAAACAGCTTGGCACCAGACCATCTGCTCTTAACTCTTTCATCGCCGGGCCGCCCCTCCCTGGCTCCTGGAGGTATTGGTGTGTTTCTGAGTCTTAGCCTCTGTAACACTAGGAACACCAGTGTGACTTGCTTTGCGTCATCATAAGGATCAAGTTTTTCATTTTCTGCCTGTGTCATACTGGTACCGCCAGTTTTGTGGGGGGAGGGGACAGAGAAGGAAATAGTGCAGTGAGCAAAAGGAGAAAGGTATCTGCCATGTTGGAGCTTGCCTACATCTTAGTTGCTCTAGTGGCTACCATATATTGAATGCCTGTTGCGTAGTAGGGACGGTGCCACGCCCGCTCTCATTGCATCCATCCCGTGAGGGGTTAGTGCAGTTAAACCCATTTTATAGTTGAAAAAGCTGAAGCAAAGAAGAAACCAGTCCAAGGACACATTTGAATGTGCTCTCCCTTTGGGGGATGGGGGGAGGGGGGCGGAGAGACAGGGGAGAGAAGTGATGACTCCTCTCCTTCCCACCTCCCTCCCCACCTCTGCTGATTCTAGCCAGGGTGGGTTGTAATGTGGCTCACCTACATTACAACACTACATTACTGTCTGGATTCTTCTAGCCAGTGTATTTTCTGTAGTTAGAATAACCTGGTCATGCCCCTTCCAGAATTCTGTTTATGGCACAGGCCTGGGTCTGGGGCCATCAGCTGTTCTGAGACAGGCCCTTTGTCCGAGACTCAGCATCTAGAGCAGATCCTTCTACCCAGGCTTAGCAGTGAAAAGATCCAACAGTCGACCGCTGACTTATTGCTGGTCGCTGACCTGGGTCTCCCCGGTAATTTGTGCCATTTTCTTCTCTTTCCCACTCAGGACGATTAGAAGAATGACATGGTTAGACCAAGCTTCGGTTTCAGAACTGGCAGCCTTGGTTTGAGGCCAGCTCGCCCACTTAGTAGCTGGGTGAACTTGGGCAAGTTAGTTAACGCCTTAGTCTTAGCTTCCCCTTGAAAAAATGGTGATGGAGGTCACGGAGCCCTCCTCTTCTAACAGACTGAGGTTCACATGTGGGTGCCCAGATGTGTGAACACTGAACCAGTGTGTCAGCTCTGAGCACTTCTGCCCCCTGAAGTCCCAGACGTGAGCTTCTGTCTCATGGATGGTCAAGAAGGCCAATGAACTCTAGCTCTAGCCAGGAGAAAATTCGAGCCCATGGGCAACCAAAGAGCTAGGCTAGAACATTCCCTCCCTCTTGTATTCTTTCCACTCCTGCGTGTGCACACATCTGGAGCAGAGAAGAGAAGAGAAAAACTGCCTCTTGTCCCTTCTCATGGTGGCTCCCTGTCACGCAGGCATGGCAAGCACTTCCTGGGGAGAAGAGGCAGAGTGGGATAACGGAGGTCTGCCCCAGGCATGGCAGACTCGCCTGACCTGGCAGAAGGCCAGTGGGAGGAAGAAGGTCATGTCTAATTAGAAGAGGGTGCGTCCGCATGAATCAGGAGCACCGTCTTGCAACACTTCTCTGCCTCTCCCCATGACAGATGTGCAGTAGGACCTATCTTTTTCTTGTCACCGTTGATATAAAATGGAGAAGGGAAAAATAATCCAGCAAAACCTGAAGTCTAGCTAGCAAAGAGGAACCCTAAGAACATGAACAGGAGCAGAATTGATTTTCACATCAGAGAACCAAAGGCAATTTGCATCCGATGTAGCCGGTTCTGTGTTCAGTGTCACTGCTAATGCCTGGTTGCCCACCTACTTGGCCTTAAGGTGTGCGGCTGCGGTCTCTCCCTTGATTATGTGTGCTTCTGGCGATGGGTCAGCCACTGAGCAGAGAGCAGCTTCAGTGAGGGCACCTTACCCAAAGGTCAGAGGCAGGAGAGCCAATAGTTGAGGTTTTGCAGGCCAAGAGACAAATTCAAGGATATTCTGTAGGCTTTTATATAAATAACAAGAGAAAACAAATTAATACAGATTTTCAATTGGCAAAATTTGAAATGTTACAATTGAGTACAGTTATTTGTAACACAGACCTACTAATGGGAAGAATGGAATTCTTTTTGGGAGAAGAACATTTTGCTTACTTGGGTTTCAGAAATTTGTGTTCCCTCTCGTTCAATTGGTCACAAGTATTCATCTGTTAGTGCTGATCTGTAATGAGATGTTCTGTAGTTCATCTTTGAAAATGTCTTTTCACACAGGGAGCTACCACCAAATACTGACTATTAATCCATGAGAATGTGATTTCATAGAGCAGTTGTTGCTGGGCAGGCATTTATAGAATTTTGTTAGCTTATTCAACTTCCAGTTGAAATGATTAATTAGGAGAGTTATATGGATTTTTAAATATGGAAATTTCCTTTGCACTTGCATCAGGGTCCAAAAACTGTTGCTAGAATTGTAGTTTTGTCAGCAGGGGACAAGGGGATCTCTGCACCCCCAGTTCTTGTCTTGCTTATGGGGAATAAATCAAACAAGAGACAACAACAGCCAAAGCAGATGAGGATTTATTTGTAGGAAAGCGATACACTCAGAGAGGACCTGAGCGGGCAATTTAGCTGGCTGAGACCAAACTGAGTGCCCCTGATATTGGGGAGTTTAGAGGATTTATACCCCTAGATTGGCATGCCCCTAGTCAAGGAGCTAGTCACACCCTCCTTCATATCTCAAAAAAAAAGCATGTATATATATATATATATATATATATATATATATATATATATATATATAAATAAAAGAGAAACATGCAAATTGGTGTCACTCCGCTACGCCCACCAGCCAATCAGAGTGACTATGCAAATTATCCAACTAAGATGGCAGTTAATTTGCATACGCAGGCGTGGAGCGAAGACTGAAGACGACGGAAGATGGCGGCGGCCATGGAGCTGGAGCGAGCAGGAGGCTTGGGTTGCTCCCGGCGATGGAGGAAGCCAAGCTTCCAGCCAGCCCTGGGCTCCGCTCGAGGAGTTGGGGGGGGGGGAGGGGGCTAGGAGCAGCTGGAGCAGAGAAGCCAAGCCTCGCTGCTGTGGCCAGACTAAAGGCCTGGGTCCTGGGTGCCGGAGGAAAACCAGTGCCACAGCCAGGGGAAGGAAGGCCTATTGTGCACTGGCTTCCCTCTGGCCCCAGCTTTGTCTGGAAGGACATCCGAATGAGGTCCAAAAGAACGTCCGGTCTAATTAGCATATTACCCTTTTATTATTATAGATATTTAAGCTATAAGGCTCCTTCATTTAGATTGGTGGTGGGGAACCTTCTTTATGCCAAGTGCCATTTGGATATTTATAACCTCATTCGCTTAATATAATTCACTTAATGTAAATTTATGTTGCTATGAAAGAAGCTCCTAGATGTATTGAATTTTGAGTCTCACCTGTGGTTGCCTTGGCAGGGCCGGACCACATGATTTCTCGTGCCTCATGTGGCCTGCAGGCCAGACGTTCCCCACCCCTGATCTAGGTCTAAGCCATCATTTAGCTCCCATGGTGGAGGGGCTCTGAATCTCTCCAGCTCACATAGGGGCTTGCTGCCTCCATTGTCTATTTTCAGTTTGTTACATCTCACTCTTATTTCCTCTATGTCCCAGCTTAGAGGTCCGCCCAGAGGTCAGCTGCCTCTCCCAGCCTCTTCCAGCTTATATCTTTCTCTCTGCCTACTCTTAACAGTCTGAGCTTGGAGAAATCTACCTGCTGCAAGTGTGTGTGGGAAAGGAAGCATGCTGGCCTCTGCCCCATGGTCATGGAGATGGTGGGCTTCCTTCTGCAGCCAGGAGGGCAAGTGAGTGCTGGTCTACCCGATTCTGACGGCTCTTCTTCCTGATTCCAGGTCATAGCCTGCGGTGCTACTACTGTCCCAACTCTGTTGGTGCGTGCAATCGCACCACCGACTGTACCGCTAATTTTGATGCATGTCTCTATGTCAAAACCGGTAAGAGCCTCCCCCTTCTCTCTTTCCTGCATGTCTCTACGTCAAAGCCGGTAAGAGCCTCCCCTTTCTCTCCTAAGGGTAATGGGATGATGGAAACCTGGTAATAGGTACCATTTAATAGCATCAGCTACATGCAGCACTAAGCATATGTTATATGTTTTTAATTGAATGCTTCTCACCTACCACACAGGGTAATGTTTTGTATTCTCAGTTCTTAAATGAGGAAACAGAGGCTCAGATTAAGCAACAGACTAAGGACAAGTAACCAACCCAGGATTTGAATGTGGGAATCCGTCTATTCCAACGCTTATTCTCTTAACAGCAATGCTGGCTGCCTTCCCGTCTTTTAAGAGCCTCCCGGGTGTCAGAGTCTGAGCAGGTGGCTAGGGATGCAAAGATGAGGAAAGGAGATAAAATTATGGCAGAGGCCTGTTTATTAGCTGTCAGAAATGGGAAAGGGGAAAAGCGTTCTGAGTGTGACAAAGGCAGGTGCCACCCAAGGTTTGTGGCCTCAGAGAGCAGGACACTCAGGGAAACGGGGTTGGGGACAGCTAGGACTGCATTTCCCACATTGGTCAGGCTCTAGAAGCTCTATCTCCATAATCCTATTCAAACAGGACCTGGGAAGTGGTGGACAAGGAAAGAAACAGCAAAGCCGTGCCCTCTTCTGTTCTCGTGGATGTGGTTCTGGGTTGAATCTATGTGTGGAAATGATACTGGCGAGGAACGGCTATGTCTGGGTCTCCTTAGGTAACGTGCAAGGAAAAATCCCCCAGACTCACTTCTCTAAGAGATAAAAATAAAAACGCCCTTCAAGGTTATATCTCTCTTTTACCCTCTGCCACAAAGCCTTCACGGTGGGAACATCAAGGAATGTTGAACAGCTCCGGTAAACTCATGAAAGCTTTGGGAGAACCGCAGGTTCAGAAACACCCATAGAAAGGAAGGAAGATCAATTTCCCCAGAAAGGAGATATCCTTCAATAAGTAAGAACACATTAGAATTACCCTGTCTGAAAAACAGGGGTATCTGTTATTTTTTTTATTTTTTTATTTTTTTTTACAGAGAGGAAGGGAGAGGGATAGCGAGTTAGAAACATTGATGAGAGAGAAACATCGATTCAGCTGCCTCTTGCACGCCCCCTACTGGGGATGTGCCCACAACTCAGGTACATGCCCTTGATCGGAATCGAACCTGAGACCCTTGAGTCCGCAGACCGACGCTCTATCCGCTGAGCCAAGCCAGCTAGGGTGTATCTATTAATTTTGATATAAATTCCTGGAATGCAGATCAAGTTCCAAGCCCTCTATACAAGGAACTTGATTCTTTAGAGGCACAGTTCCTTGGCCTCTGGAGTACCCTATCAATTCATTGTTAGCGTAGAAAGCATAGGAAGGCCTCCAGAGAGAGAGGGAGAACATAGTCACTCACTTCACAAGTATTCGGCACCAGTTGTATGTGAGCAGAGACCTGGTTCTTTCCTAACCTGCTACCAATAGGTTCTTTATAAAAGGTGTGTGTTTGATGGTAGAGGTGGACTAGAGCCAAAATATTTTTTCCAGCTCTCAAATCCCATTCATTGTTTCTTATCTCAATTATTAGGCTTTTATTTTAATTTTTTTCCAATTTTATTAATGTAAAAATTGGGTATATTTAAGGTGTACAAGGTGCTGATTTGATGTACATTTACATTATGAAATGGTGACCACAAACAATCTAATTAACACATCCATCATCCCACATAGTTACCTTTTTTGTGTGATGGAGAACACTTAAGATCTATTCTCTTAACAAACTTCAAGTATACAATACAGTATTATTAACTATAGTCACCATGCTGTACACGGATCCTCAGAACTTACTCGTCTTAGAATGACTTGTTAAGCTTTAAAAATGCTTGATGTCAACAATGAGGCACACTTCCTAGAAAGGCCAGAGTCCAGAACACTGACTTCACCAAATGCTCGCGAGGATGTGGAGCAACAGGAACGCTCATCTACTAGTATTGCTGGTGAAAATGGAAAATGGTGCAGACAGTTCGGTAGTTTCTTCAAAAAACTAAACATACTCTCACCATGTGAGTCAAACATTGTGTTCCTTGATATTTCCCCAAACGAGTTGAAAACATACATGCCCACCTTGACCTGCATACAGATGTTGGTAAGTTTTATTTATAGGTGCCCAAACTTGGAGCAACCAAGATGGCCTTCAGTAGGTGAATGAATAAATAAATGGGCACATCCAGACAGTAGACTAAAAAGAAATGAGTGATTAAGCCATAAAAGGCATGAAGGGAACTGAAATGTATTTTACTACGTGAAAGAAGCCAACCTGAGAAGGCTACCCCCCGCATCATTCCAACAATAGGACATTTTAGAGAAGGTAAAACTAAGGGGACAGTAAGAAGTCAGTGGTTGCCAAGGGTTAGCTGAAAAAAGGGAGGGGTGATGAAGTAGAGCACAGAATTTTAGGGCAATGAAACTGCTCTCTTTGATACTATAACAGTGGATACAGGTCACACATTTGTCAAACCCCTTAGAATGTACCAAACCTAGAGTGAACCCAAGTGTAAATTATGGACTCTGGGTGATAATGATGAGTCCCTGTAGGTTCATCAGGTGGAAAATGTACCATTTTGGTGGAGGATGTTCACTGTGGGAGCTGGTTTGGGGTGGGGGTGCCAGGGAGCTGTATGGGAACTCTGTCCTTTCTGCTCAGTTTTGCTGTGAATTTAAAACTCCTCAAGGATAAATCTAGTTTTTTAAGAAGGATAATATGAATCTTAATTTTTTTTCTTCTCATGAATGTAAGTCCCCTTACTTAAGCTAGACATCTTAAAATAGATATATTCTCTAAAACATCCTGAGACCCAGGTACATACTCTCACCTCTGTTTCCTGTGGTTCGCCCGGCTTACGGGAAACTGTACTTACTGGTGCCGCGTTTCAAAGGAAAACCTGGTTCACTGGTTGAGCTTTTAAAGAGAGAAGGCAGAGTGGCCTCAATGCTGTGAAACTGTTCTGCAAACGTCTCTAGAAGCAGAGTCCCGGGCCCAATGGCTTGACAGTTGGGCACATGTGAGTGACATCCACAGGCAGCACACGCTTCGTTCTCTAAAACCATCTTGCCCGGCCCATTGACTCAGAAAGTAGCCCCGATTATTACAGAAATTAATCAGACAGAGGCCTCAGCTTCAGAAGGAGCCCTAAGAAGTGCGCTTCGCAGGCCAGGCACTGTAATTACAGAACAGAATGCCGTCCCCAGCCATGGTCTCCATTTATTATAACTTCATACGTACTCGGCCGGTGCGGCTCAGTGGTTGAGTGTCGACCTAGGAACCAGGAGGTCAGGGTTCGATTCCCAGTCAGGGCACATGTCCGGGTTGCGGGCTCGATCCCCAGTGTGGGGCGTGCAGAAGGCAGCCAATCAATGATTCTCTCTCATTGATGTTTGTTTCTATTTCTCTCTCCCTCTCCCTTCCTCTCTGAAATCAATAAAAATATATATTTAAAAAAACAAAAACAAAACAAAGTAAGGCAGATACTAACAGAGCATCTAAATCCCCCTCCAGCTCTGGAGACATCAGCCTTGGGAGGGCACACTGTCATAAACACCAGTCAGAGGCCAGGCACTGCATTAGCGAAGGCATTTAACTACTTTAGCCACCCCCACCCCCCAGCCGTAAAATGGGAATGCCTATCTCCTGAGGTCAGCGAAGCACTTAGAGGTGAGAACGGGTATCATAGTGCTGTGCAGATTCTGTCTAGAGGAGAGGCAGGTACTGGGTGTTCACTGAAGCACTATTTACTGGCATCCTGGCCGGGTCCTGGAAGTGTAAACCGTGTGCTTGGAGTCTGGCAGAAGTGTCTGATGACGGTGTCACGTGATCCTTGCCGTAACGGCCTGCTGAACACAGGCACCCTAGGACGGTTGTGCGCTGCTGCTTGGTGAAGGTAGGCTCAAGCCAAATCTTCAAAGAGAAGGTGTGCCAAGCAGAGCGAGAAAACCCCTAACATCCCAGTGACTTGGATATAATCCACTTTTATTTGGGTGATTCTGGTCGTGGCTTTGGTGAGAGACGCACTCTCATAAGGTTGTTATACAAATAAGATAATTCAAGTAAAGTGCTTGGCTCACTGCAGGACACTTAGTAAGTGGTTCATCGGTAGCAATTATTAATAAAATTACTCTCTGTTCTCCCCAAGCTGTTAGGCTTCCCTAATTAAAAATCTGTTAGCTTTAATGCTTTCCCAGTTCCAGTGCCTGACTACTGTTCCGTAAAGCAGTAACTTGTCCTATTCAACAGCATCCTCTAGTACAGTGTTAGAAGCATACACTTAAATATCTATGATCCAAGCACGTAGAGCCGTTGGAACACTCTGCCAGCCTCTGCCACTTACACTTCACTGTGGGTCTCAGAGGTTTTAAGCCGCCTGTGAAAAACAGCCAGGAAGCAGTTGGGTGGGGTGTAGTCTCAGTGAGTCACCAGGGTGGGGCAAGTGGAGTTTATCAGGATTTGGCACCTGCCTGCACCTCTGCAGACTGTGTGGCGAGCGTGCTCGACACAGGAACACTGGCAGCTGTCCCTGAAGCCACACAATTCCGTTTTCCCCTCTGTGTGCCCTGGTGCCTTTTGGGCTGCTGGCTCTTTGCTGTAGCTTAGGGTGAATGTTTGTGAATGAGTGAATCTGTGTGTGGGCCCTTTAAGAAGATGCCTGGGTTTCCAGCAGCCCTCCATCTCACCAGATGGAATCCCCGCTGATTTTCACAGCCAGATGTGGTGGAGACTCCTTCCCAGCACTGGTGCTCCAGGCTGGGGGACCTGGCGTGGGGCTGGGACTCCTCACCCCTCATGGGGGACCTTTGCAGCCAAGATATCCCTCCCGATTCGCAACTGCTGCATGTGGGTGTGAGTCCAGCCTGTTTCTCGACTCTGTCCTCCTATCAGTCTCAACGTGGCTTCTTCTTTATATCCTTAGTTACAGGAGCTCCATCCACTAGTCTTCAGAGAGTTCTCCAGGGTGTTTGTTCTATAAGTTAGTGGTTATTTTGATGTGTTCATGGGAAGAGGCAACCACAACACTCATCTACTCCACCATCGAGACCGGAATTTCTCATTGTAGTTTTGATTTGTAATTTCCTGATGACTAATGATACTGAGCATCTTTTCATGCGTTTATTGGCCCTTTGTATATCTTCTTTGGAGAAATATCCACATCCTTTGCCCATTTTTTAATTGGGTTATTTGTATTTTTATTGTTGAGTTGTGTTTTATGTATTCTGACTAGCCTCTTATGTCAGATATATGATTTGCATACCCTTTTACCCTCTTGTGTATTTTTTTAAAATATATTTTTATTGATTTCAGAGAGGAAGGGAGAGGGAGAGAGAGATAGAAACATGCATGATGAGAGAGAATCACAGATCGGATGTCTCCTGCAGGCCCCACACTGGGGATCGAGCCCACAACCCAGGCATGTGCCCTTGACTGGAATCAAACCTGGGACCTTTCAGTTTGCAGGACGACGCTCTATCCACTGAGCGACACCGGCCAGGATTTTGTGTATTTCTTGATAGTGTTCTTTGAAGCACAAACGTCCTTAATTTTGATGAAGTCCAATTTATCTATTTTCCTGCATACTTTTAAAACTCAGGCTCTTCCACATGAACACCTACGGGTGTATGTCATTACTGTCCATATGGATATCATTGTGTGGAGCTCTACAGTAATTTTTCAGACACTTCTTTTATTAATGGGCTGGTTTTATAGTTTATTACTGTTACAGATAGTACTGCAATGACCATGGGGGGGCATATATCTTAACCTTTTTTACAAGTAATGTCATAAAGTCTAGAAGTGGAATTGCTGGATCGGTGTGGGTGTGTATTTAAAAATATTGATAAGTCTCTTAAAACATCAGTATGATTGCCTGTTGCCTCCCTTCCACACACAATCCTGCTGGCTCTGATAAGACTTTGTATTTATGGGAAAGTTCCACTGAGAGCTGTATCATCACTGAACTGTTCCCCTTTGCAACCCAACTGGGATGCCCGTTCTTGCCCACATATCTCTACGGCCACAAGGTCAGTTCCCAGGAGTAGAATCGCGGGCTCCAAGGCAGGCACGGAACTTGACCCACTTGCTTGCTTACCCTTGTGTGTGTTTCTCCCACAGAGACACGAACGTACTATCAGTGTTGGAAGTTTGAGAACTGCAACTACGAATACCTCTCAAAAAACTTAGGAGAGAATACTCTACAGTACGAATGCTGCCAGAAGGACCTGTGTAACAAAAGCGGTGGAACGAGCATAACGGGCACCATGGCTCTGCTGGTGGCTCCGCTGCTCACAGCATTCTGGAAACTTCTTATCTAAATCAATACCAGGAGAGAGTCCCCTAACTCCCTGCTTCTGTGTATTCCTTATCTCCTTTGCTGCCACAAAAGCTTTCTATTTTCTTACTGGATCCTGTTGGGAGAGACCAAAACTAGCTTGAGCAACTTGGATAAGAGAGAGGGAGAGACCTGGAAAACCAGTCCTGTCTGCAGAGAAGGCCCCTCTGAGGGAAGACATTTAGGAGTGAATCACGTGCCATGACAGCTAGCTTAGTTCCGTGCTGCCTCCTCTGCTCGGTGCAGCAATAGCTTGACTAGATTCTGCAATCGTCAGTTATTTCCCCGCTTGTTCCTTGGATGTAGGTACCAGTATGATCAGTGATTTGGGGGGGGGGGGAGGTTGGAGCAGAGGGGTTCTTTTCACCAGTGTCTCTCACAGGGGATGCTTTCATCCCCTCCTTCTATGGCCCCTGTGTTGCCACGTAGGCATGAGGAATGTTCCAGATGTGGGCTGTCAGGGGCAACGGGATTCTAAATGCAGAGTGATTGGAATGACATATTCTTAACTAGAAGGTGTCTGGCAGAGTAGGAGGTAAGCTTTCCAGGTGGCAGGGCATAGAGGCACCAGGTCTGCCCTTTAGAGAGGTACCAGTGGCTGAAATTTGAATTTTCTTCTTTTCCTAAATTTTGTATGGGCTTTGCTGTCTTTCCCCAAAAACAACTTAAACACATCAGTTAATGGTGTTTTAAAACTATTGCCCTCCCTTTTCATTGGAATGATGACATATTTTCACTTTGTCACACAGTTCAAGACTAAATATTTGAACATTCTTTGCGACAAGTGATTTACAGTATCGTGTTGCTTATTTTGAGAATTATCAGTGGGAAAACCCTTATGTGTGTGTGTGTATTGGGAGAATACAATGGGAACATGTCACCTCGAACAGCAGCAGGCCCACAGGGATGTTCTACCTGCTGACACAAGCCTGTTGACTGCTAGCTGACGGGGCACAGATCATGCGATGTTCGTTTGTAGAGGCTGTTAGCATCCTCGCAAATGCCAAGACTTTGAGAAGCTCTACCAGTTTCCTAAAGAGAGACCCCTTTTCAGGAGGCAGAGTTTTGCCATTTTTTGTGTGTGTGGGGCGGCTGGTGAATAATTCTCAAGATCTGATAGACTTAATAACATTTATATTCTTATAACCTTGTCTGCTTTTAACAGCATGGCCTGACTTGCCAATGAAAGTGAGATTTCTTGATTAACATTAAAAAAAAAATGCCTTGACGCTCTATCCATTGAGCCAAACCAGTCAGGGAAATGATGCCTTTTTGAAAATAAAATATAATCAAATGCATGCGTGTGGTCATTGGGCCCAGAAGGATAGCAGCATATGCAACATGCCCAGTGACAAGAGAGGGCGTGGGCAGTGCCAGTTTTCTCCTGTTGATGCCACAGACAAATAAAGACTTCCTCATCCAAACCTAGCATTCCCTTGGTGCTCTGTGTTCCCTGTTGGCTCAGTGTTTCTTCTTACATCATCTTCATTCTGTTCCAAGACAAAATAGTTGTGACTCTTTGCTTCACAGGCCTTTTTCTGCCTGAGGAAGTACTGACCATGCCACTAGCGTATAGGATTATTCACCATAAAACTTTTCTTTGTCTAAATTAAAGCTTCCTGTTTGTGCACACTTACATTATTTTGGAGTAAAATAAATGACCACAGTACTGCTAGGTGGGTGTCTAGGTGGGTCCGTTGTAGGTAAGGATGTCCTTTCTCCGAGCAGCTGGGTCCAGAGCCTCTGGGATGGGTGGGGGGACAGCATGCACCCTGCAGAGGGTGGGTGCACTGAACTGGGGGTCAAGGTTCTGGGATTGTGGAGTGGGGAGCTTCTTTTCTGTGATGAGCTCTCCTAGGCGTGCTGCCATTCCCATCCTCGCTGTTATTGGCTACATGCAAGTTAGCTAACCCCAGTATGTTGGGCCTATATATACAACTAGTGCTCACGCTGGCTCAACTCACCCCACTCAGTCTGGCAATATATGTTACAGATACGTCAGTATCAACCAACCTGGCCCTTGAATGTGTTGGTGTGATATGGTGCTGTGGCCAGAACTGAAACCCAGCTTTATAATTCATAAACTCGACTAGTATAGCTAAATGGGGACCTGGCACTAAATTCTTCAACAGGGAATGTCCTGGTCACAACTGGAGGGCTTACTGTGTGCCAGCCACTATTTGTGCACCGGGCCTCGAGTATATAATAATATAAACAAAAAAATAAAATTATACCCAAATCCATCAGAGTGTTTACAAATCACCGTTCTCTACTTATTTCAATGACTGGCACTGTGTGCCTGGGCAGCTGCCCATGGAGTGAGTAAAGTCCATGTCATTCAGAGCTCCCTCAGACCTGTGTTGCTTGAACTGGTTTGAGAAAGTTTCTGTTCTTTGTAAGTAAACATCGCTGACCAAGATAACTGCTAGAAGAGTTAACTGACAATTGCTAACTAAGCCACCCTTTCCCCTGAGCTCTGGAAGAAGTTGGAAACACACTAATGATTGGAATGGAAATAACATATATACATTATGAGTAAAGCAGCTTTGAGATTTTTTAAAATTTAGGTTTACAACAAGATCTCTCTGCAATAGACGTTTACTTAAATACAATCCATTTGCAGCACGGTGGTAAAGGGCCCCTTTTCACGCCTCCTCTCACTGACTGGCTCTGAGGCCTTGGGCATGCTACCTCCCCATTCCGACCCCCTGTGTCATCATCAGTTGTAACAATGGGGCTGCCATCATGTCATTGGCTTTCTTTCTTTCTTTCTTTCTTTCTTTCTTTCTTTTCTTCTTCTTCTTTGCTGATAATAGAACCGCAAATCAGCTGCTGGGGGAGTTCGCTTCCACCTGGAAAGTGCAGTCTTGGGGGGCCCTTTTCATGGAAGGGGGTCCCAGCCTCCTCCAGCCAGAAAGCTGGGCAGGGTCTCTTCCTGCAAATTGAAGTCTTGAGTGGAGTTAGGCAAGGACTGAAAAATACTTTTTGGTTGAAAGCCCGTGAGTCTCCCAGGAAGGCTACAATGAACACCATTTAATTAGCGTAGCTTAATAGGAGTCGGATTCTCTTGCATAAGAAGGTGGGCAGCTCCTGGCATTGGTTCAGCTGCTCAACACCATCTCTGTGGGTGCATGGCATATTCTGGGTCTTTCCCTCATGGTCACAGAGTGACCTCGGACTGCCAGGTCCAAGGCAGGAAGAGGAGATGAAGGGGAAGCCTCAGTTTCCCGGAAAGCTGCCAGCTATTTTCTGGTCATGTCTTCTGGCTGGAAATGCCTCATGGCCACCCCCAGATGAAAGGGAGACTGGCAAAGCTATTTTGTTTTTCCAGCTTCTATAGGGAAGGCTGTCGGGAATAGGGTTGAAAACAGTCATTGAGAACAGCCAGCCAACTGAAGAGGCCATTGGTTCCCTCCTGCTACCTGGATTCCTAAAGTTGCCCTGGTCTCTGAACCCTCAAAACCGAATTCTTTAAAAAAAAAATATTTTTTTATTGATTTCAGAGAGGAAGGAAGAGGGAGAGATAGAAACATTAATGATGAGAGACATTGATCAGCTGCCTCCTGCAAGCCCCTTACTGAAGATTGGGCCTGCAACTGGGCATGTGCCCTGACCTGAATGGAACCGTCACCTCCTGGTTCATAGGTCGATGCTCAACCACTGACCCTACAAAACCTAATTCTTAAGCTTTCAGTTCCATAAACTATCTCATTGCCCTCTGTATGAAATCTCCGTATCAACCTCTGTGGCCTGTGAGCAGAAAAATTCTGAGAGACTGACCCTCTAAGGGGTACTGCCAGTAAGTGGTGACGTGAGTGTTAGCTACAATTGTTTTACCCAGGGTTGCACAGCTAGTTGATGCTGGTTGATGAGACTAAACTCAGCGCTCTCATCTTCCAAGCCCCTGCACTCTCCATTCCACTACTGCCTCTCAAGCTTCAGTTCATTAAAAAATGTGCTTACTCTGCGAGTGCCTGGGAAAACATCCGCCAAGGGAAATAAGAATAAGGGCGGGGCTGCATTTTTTTAGAAAGGTTCTTGAAATGGTGGGTGTTGTGAAGGGAAGTAGAAATGTGTGGGCCTTCAGCTCCTGCCCAACACAATGGTGACTTCAGATGAGGAATAAAGACTGTTGGTGTCCCTCACACAGCCAAACCCTTGAATTGTGACACAAACAACTTCCAGTTAGAGCCGGCCTCTTCCAGCAAGAGAAAGCCAGCCAATGTGAAAGTGACCCTGCCCTGAGAGCCAGGGGAACTGGTGGGAGGCTGTAGGAAGGAATGGCCAAGAGGCTGGGAGCTGGGGCCAACCCATGTGTTTGGAATTCCAGTTCTGCTGCTAACCAGTCCCAGGGCCTCAGGCAAGTTACTCAACCTTACACGTGTCTCAGAAAGTGGGGAAAACAGCTATTGCTTAGGTTCGTTGCAGTGAGCAAAGGAGTTAAGACAAGTGCCCTGCTCGCAATAGCCTCTCTGCTTTTGATGTCACTGTCCTCCGCAGGGCAGCAGGTAATCATCTTCTAGGTCAGTGATGGCGAACCTTTTGAGCTCGGCTTGTCAGCATTTTGAAAAACCCTAACTTAACTCTGGTGCCGTGTCACGTATAGACAGGGCTTAATGGTGAATTAAGGAATCCACATAAGACTGTTTAATAATCATAGTCACCTACTATGTGTCCCAGGAGCACCTACTATGTGTCCCAGGTTTTTCTTATACATGTTTTCATCACCTGCATTAACTCTGTGTGGTAGATCTTGCCTTCATTTTATGGCTCAGAAAACAGATTCCAAGAGCTGACATGACTTTCCTAGAGTCACAGAGAGTCCTGGATTCAAACATGACTTTTGTCTTCGTATGTTCAGGCTGCTGTGACCAAAATCCCATAGACTGGGCGGCTTAAGCAAGAAACATTTATTTCTCACGGGTCTGGTGGCTGGGAACTCCAAGATCAAGGCTCCAGCAGATTTGGTGCCTGGTGAGAACCCATTTCCTGGTTCATGGATGGCGGTCTTCTCACTGCACCCTCACATGGTGGAAGTGGCAAGGGAGCTCCCTGCAGTCTCTTTACCAAGAGCACTAATCCATGGGTGAGGGCTTTGTCCTCGTGACTTAATCACTCCCCAAAGGCCCCCACCTCCTAATAGCATCTCACTGGGGCTTAGGTTTTCAACATAAGAATGGGGGCGGGGAAGGGGGAACAACACAAATACTCATTCCATAACAACTCTGCTGTATCCAAGCCACAAGTTCTACATGCTCCTAAAAGCTGTCCCAAGCCAAGGCAGGCATGGCCAATTGTGACATCCCCTTAAAGAGGCAGAGAATCTGGTTAAGGTGTGGTCCTTGGCATTCTGTCTAGATGCAGAGCTAAAGTGATGGAGAGGAAGTGAGACTTCTAGGGGAGCAAGTATAGTCAAACCCAAGTTCACATACCCAACACACAGTAATGCCAATCAGTAAAGCAGTGAGTATGCAACAAGGAAAGAGTTTATTTTTGAGAGGCAGCCAAACAAGGAGACAGGGTTTTGAAAGCCCAAATCCATCTTCCCGAGAGGAAAACAAAGACAAGGGGTTTGAAGGGGGACTTCACAAGCACAGAGAGAGGAACTAAGTGATTCTAAATCTAATAAACGATGGCATATTACTAAGCTATTAGAAAAGATGAAATACTGTCATTTGCAATAACATGGGTGGATCTTGAGACTAGCACGCTAAGCGAAATAAGTCAAATGGAAAAAGTCACTCCTATGTGGATATAAAACAAAGCAACAAATGATCAAACAATTGGGAGGCGGACAAAGGAGAAGAGGGTTGATTGAGAATGGCCCTTAGAGCCAACCCATGTTCCTGCCAAATTTCCCAGTGCTGTGGGAGACTCTGGAAAAGGGACCCTGCTATGGATGGTAATAAATCTGAAGGGAGAGTGTTTCCAGTGAGATGCAGTTTAGTTCTCTTCCAAACACATTCATCGTCAGGAACGAACAGGCAACAATCTAACCACTGAAAGGAAATCCTGCTGAACCTATCCCGAAGAGCCCACACCCTTTCCGTGGTACTTTGCACCAAGATCTCTTACATGAGTAGCCAGGATTAGTCAGACTGAGGGGAGGCAAATTTCCATGAAAGCCTTGGCCTAACAATGATCTAATGATCATTGAATTGAAGAAATAAAGATGGGTAGGGACCAGTTTAGGCTCCTGGCCAGTCAAGATCTGAGTCAGTATCAGCTGTGCATGTGTGTTTGTGTGTGTAGCAGCAAAGGGAGTCGGATATCCAAGCTGGATGTCTTTGGGCAAGTTGTTTGACATTTAAGAGAAACAGGCTGCCTCCTACAGTTGCTTGTGATGACCAGACAGAAGACAGAAAGGTGTGTGTGAAGCACTTGTAAACTTAGAAACTGTCCAAACGTAAAGGGCTTGTCTCACACCGAGCAGCTTTTTCTTCCCATACTAGCTGGTTCAGCCCAAGATCCTGTAGTGCTGAGCATATAATTGGACTCAATAAATATTCGGGAGCTTTTAAAAACAGTGTTATAGCCTGGCTTGTGCGGAAAGCAGTCGATCAGTGATTCTCATCATTGATGTCTCTCTCTGTCTCCCCCCCGTCTTCCTTCCTCCCTGAAATCAGAAAAAAAATATTTAAAACAAAACAAAAGTGTTCTGGGAACTGAAAGGGATCAGAATATACCACCCCTAAATATGCCATTTTGGCACAGGGATTATTTTAATCGAAGGTAATTGAGAAACAGAGGACTCAGCCTAAAAGCGGGGCATAATTTTTTTCTCTTCCTACAAACGGAGAGGAAAACTGAAGACTGTTTTCTCTTGCAGTTCTGGCCAGCTCTCCACTTGGCGCTTTTGTTTGATGTCATGTTTGGCTGTGACAGCTCCGGAGCGAGGCTTGTGGGATTTAGGGGCGGTGGGGAGAGTAGGGGGGCTGAGCCCGGCTTGGGGCTGGAGGCGAAGAGTGCTGTGGTCGAGCGGAACCAAGGGATTGGGCCTGGCATTAGGACGCGCCTGTGGGACTTCACACTCGCGCCCCACTGCGGGAGCCTTTCTCACTCCAGGGGCGCGGCCTGCCACCTGCCAATGGGCGTGGCCACATTCTGGGGCGTGGCCAACCGGATCTCAGAGCCCTGCTTGTTGGGGGCGGGGCTAACACGAAGGGGTGGGGCCGAGCCCATCGGGGCGTGGCCTGTGGAATGTCAGAACCCGGCCACTCGAGGCAGGCGCGCGTCTCCCGGCGCGGGGTTCCTCCCACGCAGCCTCCCATTCAAAAGATGCCGAAGGGGCGGCGCGGCCGCCAGAGCCCCACGATGAGCCAGCGGCCGGCCCCGCCCCTCTATTTCCCGTCCCTCTACGACCGCGGGGTCTCCACGTCCCCGCTGAGCGACTTCAATATCTGGAAGAAGCTCTTCGTACCGCTGAAGGCGGGCGGGCCGGCGGGGGGCCGGTCCCTGCCCCAGGCGCCCCAGGCGCCCCCGGCCCCGATGCCCCTGCCGCCACCCCCGGGCCTGGGTCCCCCGAGCGAGCGGCCCTGCCCCCCGCCCTGGCCCTCTGGCCTGGCCTCCATCCCCTATGAGCCTCTGCGCTTCTTCTACTCGCCGCCGCCAGGGCCCGAGGTGGCTGCCTCGCCCCTGACCCCTGGCCCCACGCCCTCCCGGCTCCTCTCCGCCTCCCACCCCGAGGAGTTGTGCGAACTGGAGATCCGCATTAAGGAGCTGGAGCTGCTCACCATCACTGGGGATGGCTTCGACTCCCAGCGCTGTGCGTGACCTCCCCGGGCCGCCGGGGCCCACCCTTGGGCGGCCTTCACTCCATTCTTGGCTCCATGTCCCCCTGCCGAGGTCCCTCCCAAATGTGGCCTCGGGCTCAGGCTCCAGCACCCAGGTGTCCCAGATTTCCAGCTGATCCCCCAGAACCCAGATTCCCCCCATCCTGGATTTCAACCTACTCTTTTCCTCCAACTCCATCCTCCCTCCATCCTGAGCCCTTCCGGGAATCTGGACCCTGAGCCCCGAAACCTGGAACTCCACCCACCACCAGCCTCTTCCTGAACCTTAAGCCTCTTGCACAGTAACACAACTACCCCTGGAGCCACACCCACCACAGGCAGCCCCTTTCTAGAGACTGAGATTTAGCATTTATCTTCAACTGGGATCCTGGGTGAGAGGTGGGGCAAGTAGGGGAGGGTGGGTTGGAGTGTGGGAATTGTGCAAGACCCAGGAGGCCCAAGGACAGTGCTGGATGATAGCTTCCCTGGGACACGCCCAGCCCCCTCCATCTCCCTCCCCCCCTTGTAGCCCTCTCACCAGGGTCCTGGACTCTGCCATCTGACCTTAGGTTTGAAGTCTCTGGGATCTTACTTAACCAGGGAGACCAGGTGTGCTGGTGTGGGTGGGATTCCTGGAGCATGCAAGCTGCTGTGGGAGAGTAAAATCACACACAGGCCAATTCTACTCCCTGAGGACCTATTTGCTCTGTAGAATGTTCAGTAGCCATAGGCTGTTTGTTCTGCAGACTTTGTTATTCCCATCACCTGTTCTGACTGTGGCTAGCACTTGACCACTGAAGGTGAGCAGATGGTTCTCGAAAGACCATCCCCATTATTTTATAAAATTGCCCCCACCTCCCACACAGGGAAGGGGGTGTGAAATCACCCAAATGTTTAGGTCCATGAGGCAGCGGGTCTCTAGAAACAATTCCTAGAAAACTTGGACTTTTCTAAGTCCTGGATTTCTCAACTACATATTCTCCACTTATACATGTTTTGGATCAGAGTGGATTTGGGGTCCTGTAGGGAGCATGCAGTTGCATTCGCAGCATTAGTAAAAGCCCTTATCTCTACTCAAGCTAAGTGTGTCTTGCTCTCCTGCAGATAAGTTCTTGAAGGCGCTGAAAGATGAGAAGTTACAAGGACTGAAGACCAGGCAGCCTGGAAAGAAGTCAGCCTCTTTCTCCTGAGGAGCTGCCCACCAGAGCCTGGGCAGCCACCTCCTTAGGTGTTAGTGCTTAGATAATGTGTCCTGTTCGTTGTCATTTCAAAAATTGTTATTTTCTGTTCTGTATTTACTGCTGTTGTTGTTGCTCCCAGCATGTACTCCACATACAGTGCCCACGTGGTAAATCTCATGGTGTGTCTCCTCTTTGTGCTGTGGCTGGGGGAGCTTTCTCACGGGGTCTGGAAGCTGCTGCCCTACTGGTGTTCAGGGGCTCCCAACACCAGGGGAGGGGCACCCAACACGGCCACGTCAGGAGGGAATTGGGGAAAACCAAGGCCAATATATATTTGGTCCTGTTGCTGTGTCCCTGCTCAGAGGGGCTCTTGAAGGACATGGATGTGTGTGTTTTCCAACAGCTTTCTTCCTTGGAAGTGTTTTGTTTTTTAGTGGTTTTTGGACCACAAAACTTTGTGATGATCTAATCAAAGCCAAGGTCCTTTCTAGAAATTAACTTATTCAAGAAGTAATTGAGAGCTGATTCTGTACCAAGCACCCTCTGGGGCTCTTGTGACCAGGGATGGGGGAGACACAGATACTGTTATAAATAGGGAAATGATAATATGGTATCACAGATGATAACATACTAAGGAGGGGAGGGGGAGAGTAGGGTAAGAATGGTCAGGAGGGTCAGCAGAAAGCAGGGTAGAATTTCAAATATGGTTTCCTGAAGAGTTAATGTGTAAGCAAGGTTTGAAGGTGGTTGAGGGTGATAGCCATGTGGCATCCTGGGAATGTTCCAGAAGAAGGGCCAGTACAAAGGCTGAAGGTGGGAGCCTGCTGGGATGTTGGAGGGTCTGCAAAAAGCCAGATGGCAGATAAACACAATTCACCTTCTTAAGTGGAGGAGGAGTGGGAGGACAGTGGAAGGGCTAATGCAGAGAGGGTCCATTCATGGAGGACCTTCCAGCCATGGTAAGGCTCTGGGTTTTACTCCAAGTGGGAGGGGGCGTGGGTAGAGGATTTTCAGCCAGTGAGAGACAGGATCTGGGTTGAGAACAGACGAAGGAAGGAAGGAAGCAGGGAAAGCAGTTCGGGCTGCAGTAATTAATAATCCAGCTGAGTGACAAGTGACGGTGCAGCCTCATCTTCTCTTCCCTTTCTCCTTTGTGTGGTGAGAGGTGTCTGTGGGGCACCGGCTGCCACCACCAACCACCCCCCCCACCCCACCCACTTGCCAGGTGCTGTCTCTCTGGTGAGGAGTAAATAGGAGGAGTGAGATCTCTGTGACACAAGCAAACAAATAAAACATTATTTTGTGAAACAAATCTTCATTCAAGTATAACATTTAAAAAATATATTTTTTTATTGATTTCAGAGAAGAAGGGAGAGGGAGAGAAAGAAACATCAATGATGAGAATCATTGATCTGCTGCCTCCTGCATGCCCCACACTGGGGATCAAGCCCACAACCTGAACATGTGCCCCGACTGGAAATCAAACCATGACCACCTGGTTCCTAGGTTGAAGGCTCAACTACTGAGCCATGCTGGCCGGGCGCTGGAGACATTATTAGATATTCAAGGTCATTACCCCCTTGAGGGTGGCTCTTCTGTCTCTGGGGAGTTCAGTACTTAATTTCTACATAAAATTAAACCAAGCAATTAGCGCTGAGTATTTGCTGGGGATGGTCAACCTGGGAGGTGATGACATCATCGACAGCCAATGAGAAGGCTCCATCTGAAGTGCTAGGGTGCTCCCCCCTCCTGACACCAGGATAGGTGACTCAGAGGGCCCTGAGGACCAGTTACTGGCAGGAACAAGATGCCCAAGACTCTGGGAAGCTCCAGGCACAGGAGCCGAGCACTCCGGCACTTCCTGGGCATTATGAATAGGAACACATTTTTTTCTGTCCCAGGCAGGCAGAGAATCTGGCCCATTTCATACATCAGATTTCCACCAAGTGCTCAGAAAGCCGAGAGGGCAGCCTGGGCTCAGGGGCCTCTCCCATTGTTATAAGGGTTAGCCTCTCCCATTGTTATAAGTGTGCGTTAGCCATAGAGACGCCAGGCTGCCCTACAATTAACATGACAGGCAGGCAAAGGCAGCCACAGCAGGTGGCAGGCTGCCAGCCCACAGGCCACCCTCTAAGCCAGCGGTTCTCAACCTGTGGGTCTCGACCCCTGAAAATACATCCTGCATATCAGATATTTACATTACGATTCATAACAGTAGCAAAATTACAGTTATGCAGTAGCAACGAAAATAATTTTATGGTTGGGGGTCACCACAACATGAGGAACTGTATTAAAGGGTCGCGGCATTAGGAAGGTTGAGAACCAACCTTCCTAGGCTAAGCAGAGATCAAAACCTTCCCGAAACACCCCAAATTCCGAGGCCGTGCCCTCCATCCCCTCGGGAATATTCTCCTCGAACCCTGACCACGGAAGGGAAGCCCCTGCAGTTTAAGGAAAAGAAATTTCGCCTTGAAAGGAGGTTAACGCCGTCCCTAAATGGCCACCGACATTCTGCTTTTAACGTACGGGTCTCAATTTCGAACTTTTTTCTTTTAAATATATTTTATTGGTTTTTTACAGAGAGGAAGGGAGAGGGATAGAGAGTTAGAAACATCGATGAGAGAGAAACATTGATCAGTTGCCTCCTGCACACCTCCTACTGGGGATGTGCCTGCAACCAAGGTACATGCCCTTCACCGGGATCGAACCTGGGACCTTTCGGTCCGCAGGCTGATGCTCTATCCACTGAGCCAAACTGGTTAGGGCTCAATTTCGAACTTCAATAAACCGGACAGTGCTGAAAACCAGGCATTTTAAGTCCAAGTTTGGTGTGAGGTTCTGTTTTTGTTTGTTTGTTTGTTTTAAGGTTATTTTTATTGTTGACACTGTTACCCATGGAGGTTTTGTCTTCCTGGGCCAGCTGGGGCTGTGCTCTAAATAGAATCTGACAGCCGACTGTTAAATGTTAAATCGTGATGTTGTTACAGAAAAACCGGACAAGAACCAAACAGCGCTCTGAGAGTTTGGAGTTACACTTTATTCACCGCGGCGGGCTTAGGGAAATGAATCCAAATTCTAAGCAAAGCTATAAGCAGAACTTCCCTTTTTATAGATGAGCCAGCCCTTTGTGTGCTTACTGGCGGCGGCCTTGAAAACTACACAGTTCTATTAATTAAAAAATGCACCTGGCATGGCATTGGGTGTATCTAGTCTCTGGCCTACAAGGTCAGACAGCTAAGTTTATCTCCCCCACTATTCAAGCAGGCTAGAAAGCAAAGTTACTTTTTCAGAATAAGAGGCTGTCCAAAGAATAGCAGAGAATTCCAAACAGTAGTTTTACACAATAGGGGTTTGCCTTCACAATGTGAATGGTTGTGAAGGAGAAGCGGGCTCTTTAGGACATTGGAAAATCTGCCTACGCACATGTTCCATTTCTCTGACAAGTAGGAACCTTTCAGTGAAAAAAAATGGCTCCTCCGCTGGCCCCACCCCCCGCCCCGGCGCCGCCCGCTCTGCTCGCTGGGGTTGGCAACTCCAGGTCTGCAGCTCCAGTGCGGGCTCCCGGCCCCCTGGTCTGGAAGCTGTACGGGCCTGTGGGCCAGGTCCATGGCCCAGGCTCCTGGCCTAGGTTCCGACAAGGCCCATGGCCAGGGCTAGGGCTAGATGAAGGCCTTTAAGAAAACATTTTAATTGCTTGTTTGAGAAACATCTATTTGTTGTTCCACTTATATACATTATTTGGTTGATTCTTGTATGTGCACTGAATGAGAGTCAACCCTCAACCTTGGCCTATAACAACGCTTTAACCAACTGATCAAGACCTTGAAAACCTAGGAAAGTTTATGGTGTCCTTCGATTTGTTATTGAGAGAAAAAAAAAGAAAGAAACTGCAAGACAGATTTCCCCGTGTGTTGTTCTTTTACTATTATATTAAAATGTATTTCAAAACATTTCTGTGCATATGCCAGCCTCACACTGGGCCCTGCTGTTTACTGGTTGGATAATCCTGAGTGAACTACTTACTGTCATTTTCTGATCAGTAAAACCATAGAGCTTACTTTATTAGGTGTTACAAGGACTAAATGAGATAATTCACGGAAAGGGCTCAGTTTGGCCCCTGATATGTGGAGACAAATGTGGGTGTGTTCATAGTTCAGGTCCCCATGTTCCCCACTGGAGATAGCTTACTCCCGTTCTCCAAGGTAGGCGGGCACACAGAGGGAGGTGGCAGTGTTCCCCAAAATGTGGGGAAATGTATGACCCCCAAAGCAGATAGGGAGTTGCCTTACTGTGGACCAAACATGCTTGAGATTTGTGGCTTCTGCATTGTCAAAGTAGAAACGGGAGATTGCTGAACTTTCTTGTAAGAACACATCCCATTAAGCTGAGTGGCTTGGAAGATAAAAGCCCAAATAGAATGGATTTTAGGAGAGGACAGTGGTTATCTACTGGAATTCATCTTCAACAGCTCCAAGTACAACCTCTTAAAAGGATCACATTAGCCCTAACTGGTTTGACTCAGTGGATAGAGCGTCGGCCTGCAGACTCAAGGGTCCCAGGTTTGATTCTGGTCAAGGGCATGTACCTTGGTTGTGGGCACATACCCAGTAGGGAGTGTGCAGGAGGCAGCTGATAGATGTTTCTCTTTCATCAATGTTTCTAACTCTATTACTCTCCCTCCCACTTTGTAAAAAATCAATAAAATATATTTTTTAAAAGATTAAACAAAAAGAGGATCACATTAAAAATTCTGGGCCAGCTCTTGAACCTCAACCAGACGGTCACAAATAAACCCAAGCCCAGAGGTGCTTGAGTTTTTCTAAAGAAGATGATGTTTTTTGCCTGCCCCCCATAGCTTCATTAAATGGTTGACTCCACGAAATATCTTCATTAAATAGCTGGCTCTGCATTATAATCTCTGAGAGCAAGGCCATGAGTAGACTCTGTAATAAGAGGCCCTCTGGAAAGTCCTGGAACACATTGCCGAGAAGGCCCTGGTAACAGAAGCTTCAGGTTTGTGTGTTTAGAGAGGTCTGGGGTAGTTGACTCTGGCAGTAGGACCTCAGAGTGGGAGGGGCTGTTCATTATGATGTGGCTTTTTGTTTGTCTCTCCCTACTGATGTGGCAAACCTCCAAGCCCTTGACACTGCTAGTCACCAGGTAATGTTAATAAGTTATGAGTTACCAGACCCTGGTGAATAGAAGTGTGATCCACCCAACTGTGGCTTTGCAACTAATCTATTGCCTTGGGATAGGTAACTTCATCCCCCAGGGCCTCCATTAATGAACTATAAAGTAAGAACGTTGGGTTTTATCTTTGAGGACTCATCTAGTCTTAAAGTTCATCAGCTTTTGAGGCCCCAGGCTCCCAGGAACAGTAACTATACTCTTGGGCATCTGTGAATCTCTTCCCTGGCGGTCTCCGTCTAGCAAGTTTATTTCAGAAGCTGAATTCACAAGAAGTCTCCCCACTAGGGAGTAACTGTGGTGAAGCACTCACACCTGGTCTTAAATACTGTTCTACCATGTACCAGTTTTGAGGTGAGTGTATTAGTTTAAAATTGGGGCTGAAACAAATCACTACACACTTAGCAGCTTGACACACAAGTATGACTCTTACAGTTTGTAAATAAGAGCCTCACCAGGTTCAAGTCAAGGTGTTGGCGGGGCTGTGTTCCTTTCTGGAGGCTTTTTGGGAGAATCTGGTTCCTTCTTTCTAGTTAGCACAATTACAGTCCTTGTGGTTGGAGGTCTGAAGTCCCATTTCCTGGCTGAGTGTCAGTTGAGGACAGTTCTTAGATTTCATAGGCTGCCTGTTTGCCTCAGCTGTGGCCCCCTTCTTCTTCCTTAAAAATCAGTAGTAGGTGAAATCTATCTCACTCTGAAGCTCTTGCCTCTTCTGTTTTCCCGTATCTCTGAGACTGCTGCCTTCCTCTTCCTCTTAAATGTAGTCACCCAGCTTATTTTTTGCATTAGAATCAAAGGAGGTGAAATACGGGGGAATCCATGAGATTCATTGGTGGTAGATTAGGGAGGTGAGAGAAAGCAAAGCTTATTTACCTTGGTGGGTTGAGGATGGTTAATAATTAACATTTACAGCCCATCAGGATGGTATAAAGCTTATTTACCTGGGTGGGTTGAGGATGGTTAATAATTAACATTTACAACACATAGCGATGATATTCAGGGAACAAAATAACAATGAAGAATGGTTCTGTGGCTTCATGCTCTGGTGTGGTGGGTGTGCCCTAAAGGGTCTGGCAAAGGAGAATACTCTGAAATTCCAAAGCTGTGTTATCTTAGATACAAAAACAAACAAACAAACAAACAAAAAACCCCACACGAAACAACAAAAAAAACAAGATAGGTTCCTTAAGGTAAAGACTAACCTGTGACAAGGAAGCTGTAGGCCTATGACATGACCACCTGCCATGACCTGCTTTTAATTAGGAATTTTTATGTTCAGACCATCCTGTATGGTCACTTCAGTTTCTGAGTTTGTACGGCCTGCCATGCAGGACTCCCCAAGCTTGTCAGGTTTAGTATGTGGGCCCCTTTTTTCCACAGACAATTAAAAGTCTCCCTGTGTCTTGACTTCCTTAGCAGACAAGAGGGTTTAAGGCATTCCAGCCCTCCCTCCTGTCCCCTGATGCCCACTGCTACACATCTAGGCATGAATGTAGTGCGGACTAGTCATCAAAGTTACCTGAGTAGGAAATAGGCCTCTGTGATCCTTCAGCATAGTCAACTTTTTTAAAAAATATATTTTATTGATTTTCCACAGAGAGGAAGGGAGAGAGAGAGAAACATCGATGAGAGAGAAACATCGCTCTTCTGCCTCCTGTACATCTCCCACTGGGGATGTGCCTGCAACC